>NC_074715.1:10884285-10931785 GCF_947242115.1 Biomphalaria glabrata
AACAGTTCCGCAGATTCAATATTTGAGCCACACGCGAAAGGTCAAGAAATACACGACAAACTGCTCTATGCGAAACCTCTTACAATGATACTTAAGATATATTAATTAATTAATTAAATAATATTTAATGTTGGAAAGACTACATCATAGAACGACAAATTCGTATATTAAACATAATATCCTAAGTTGTGTAGTTTTAAATTACTTTTTCCCTCCTCAACTCACTATAGTTAGAAATTTGTTTAAAAAATGTTAATGAATTTGCAAAAATGTGCAAGTTGAGAAAGTTGAGCAAGGGGTCTACCGAAAACCAGAAAATATAGTCTACGAGACAAAAAAGTTTGGGAACCACTGGTCTATAACAATATTTCCGCCCCAATGTTTGGGGGATCTTATCCTCCTCTCCACCTTTCTTTTCTTTGTCTCTCTCTCTCTTTCTCTCTCCCTCTCGCTTTCTCTCTCTCTTGCTCTCTCCTTCTCTCTCTCTCTCTTTCTCTCTCTCTTTCTGTATCTTTCTCTCTCTCTCTCTCTCTCTCTCTTTCTCTCTCTTTCAATCTCTCTCTCTTTCTCTCTTTCTCTCTCTCTCTCTTTCTCTCTCTCCTTCTATTTTTCTCTCTCACGCTCTCTCTCTCACTAGTTCTCTCTCTTTCACTCTCTCTCTCCTTCTATTTTTCTCTCTCACTCTCTTTCTCTCGCTTTCTCTCTCTTTCTCTCTTTTTCTCTCTCTTTCTCTCTCTCTCTTTCTTCCTCTCTTTCTCACTCCTCTTTCTTTCTGTATCTTTCTCATATGTGATCTAAGTGGCATGTGTGTTCCAAGTGATATATGTGGCCAAGTGACATATTTGGTTATGTGGATCGCAATAACGTTCTCCCAGACTTGGCCCGCCCCCCTACCTTCCTCTAAAAGATAAAAATTGATCTATGTTTTAGGCGTTTCGATCCCTTTCTAGCTTTGAACACGTTTGAAACAAAATGCTATAAATAGTGTAGAATATAATACAGTTGGAGCAGTGATGCCCAGTTTAGATCTCGTGAACTAGAAAAGATATTAAAACTCCGATATCATGATATCTTAGACCTTTCAAAGTTCTGATGCAACGGCTACTTTTTTTTCTTTTGTGAAAGCAAAAAAATATAATTTTTTAAATAATTTATGCAATCATTTTTTTTTCCATAAAAATACATCATTTTTTCAACTACTCACTATTAATAGTGACAAGCACGGGAGGCTATTTAGTAAGGGAGACGACCATTTACCATATTTTTTTTACACATTTATGCAAACGGTTTTTTATTTTTTGTCAAAAAATTTTACAATTTTATTGCTAAGTTAAGGAAGTTTTTCATACTAACTAATATGTTTAAAAAAAATTTATACTTTTATTTTTAAAGAGAACATATCTATTTAGTATGCGTATAAGTGAAACATAATTTAAAACAACAATTAATAAGTAGTTTTTCATTTTATTGAGAGATCTGCAGTAGGTAGGACTCCGAAATGAAAAATAAGGATTTTTTTAATGACGGAAATGTTTGTTATCTTGAAGCTTTGAATAAATGGGAAGCGTGGTCGAGAGGCTAAGTACGCTTGAATTTTGCTTGGCTTGGCTACCTATGAAGGGGGCTCGAGGTTCCACAATCGACTCCAGCAGAGTTGTGTTTACTGACCGCCTAAAATGGCAAAGGATATAAAAGAGATCTGTCAACCTTCTTTCTCCATTCTTCTCTGTCATTTCATTCTGATATTCTTTATGAAAATGTTGAAACCTGCCTTTTTTTTACCTGCCTGGGTGGACCACTTCTGGGGCCGATTTTTAGTTTGTGTTTCTACACAAACTGTCTTTGTAACCTTATAACATTTTAATGTAAAAAGTACCGTCTACTTTTTTTTTTTTTTTTTTTGTAGGGCATGGTAATAAGCCAACATAATTTGTTTTATAACGATGAGTGTTAAAAATAATTAACACAACATACAAAACGCAATTATGAATCAAATATGGAGGCATTGATGGGAATATTTATCAAAACCAGACAAGAAAATGAGTCGTTTGTAAAGCTAGATCTAACCACGATGTTGCCCATTTTAAGCATAGAAATAAAGCAAATTTCTAATGTGTTAAAAAAAAAAAGATAAACTTCAATTATGCCACTAATTATTGTAAGTACTAAGCCCACAGGTTTTTTTTTGTTTTTTTTTATAAAATTAGTTTCAGGTCAATTTCGTTTATGTCTAACTTTACGGAGCAATAAATCTAAAAAAGAGCCTTATTTAATCATATGCAGTTCTAAATGATAATTATGATCTAAATACTAAGCAAAAAAAATTAAGATTTTGGAGTTCATAAACAAGCATAATAAAAAAAAATACTTTAAAAAACCCCGCTTATCTTAAGGGGAAGAACTGCATATTATAATATAATAGTGACTTTAGACAATATTTTTAATGAGAAATCATGCTATATTAAGTGTTAAGCCTATTGCTAACAAGGTGTTAATGGAAGGGAAATAACACGATATAAACCTCTTTGCTTGATGCAACGACAAAGTAGTCTCCCTTGCTCTTTCAATGTTTGTCCATAAAGCTGTCTCCATAGAGCCAAATGGACGAACAGCCCAGATTGAAACCAAATAAATAAATGAAAATAAAATTGAATTAAAAAATGTAAAAATCTAAAGTTACATTTTTAATAATAGAGAAAATAATTTATTTTTTTAAATTCTAAATTCCCAATAATAGTGAATTGTTCTCTCTACTAGAAAAGAAAACTAGTCTATACCCTCAGACATGGAACATGAAACTACAATACATAAATACGTTCATTATTTCCGGAAATCACAATCTCATACACATCTAAATCAATCATCAAAAACTTTATCTATATATTTTTTATACCACTTTTAACAATATACAAGAAGGGGGAAGTCGATCCATAAAAATGATACCCAAATCAGGCATAAAAGGCTTAACTCTTTCTCTCCTAATTGACGATACCATTGTTGATTAGACCTCATTAAATTTAACTAATGTTTAATTTTGTAAACTTTATTTTGTGTTATACAAAAAGAGCATGCATTCCTCTTTAATTCTATACCAAAGAAAACATTTTCTGATAACAAACAACAAAGCTATTGAAGCTTAATCATAACAGGGGAGTGAAATAGTATTGGGCAAAATGAAAAAAAAAAATCCGTCAAAACGTGAAAAAATAATTATGGAGAGAAAGAGTTAATACGTATTCTATTTATAAAAGATCAAACAGTGCCAACCTAGCCCATTATAAAAAGTAATTAAAATATGTAGTTACATTAAATAACAGCTGTGGATTGGAACCAACTGAAGATAGGCATTCCTTTGTACGGTCATAACATTAAAGAACTAATGAAGAAACAAAAAGGTCAATTGTTGGCTGAAGTTAAGTTTTGTTCATGAATGACCATGATCGTATTACTATACTACAGACCGCGGACCCCGCAACTGACCACTACTACGACCATTATATAGCGGTCAATCAACATCGCTCTACGTTGAGAGGTGTAGACTAATTTGAATATTTTGCTCAAAAGACTACAATTATTAGATTATAATTTGAGGAAACAAATGTTTGACAGTGTATTTATTATGCTCAAAAACACAACACACAAAAAGAAATTTAGAGGATTATTTTAATTCTTTGAAGTCATAAATGAAATTAATACTGATTTCCTAAGTAATAAATAAACACCAAGATTATCTCCCGTTGTTAACAGACTGATTTATTTTTTTTTGGTTTCCGCCTGATTATTGCCCTTTAGATGGCTTACAGGCTTTGCCCTGAGAGACCATTAGGTTGACCATGACCTACTTATTGTTTGTAGCAGGTATGCGTCAAGCGTATGGGTCATGCTACGGTAGGGTCTCTCGCTATGCGTTACAGGAGTCTTACAGAAAGCAGAATATTTGTTTTTCTCTATCGCTTGACCTTTATTTTTCCCTCTCTCAATGTCTTTCTATTACATAAAACAAACGTATTTTCTACTCTATTTAAGATAGCGCTAATGTAGAACTACTAGATATACATTTTGTTCCAAACAAATAGACAAAATGGCGGCAAGTTTTCTGGAACTAAGGACAGTGGTGAAAACACTTGAATGCGCAAACCGGCTGTCACGTAATCTACGCGTCAAGGACCCATGAAATGTGTAAACAAGACGTTTACTACACAATAGATTCGAGAGGATACGATGGTTTAACATAATATCCTACTAAAAATACAGTAAACATGCATTATGGGTAACCCTGCCGGACCAGGTAAAAACGTTTGGGCCACGAGGCCTTCATCAGCTACAAAACTAACACCAACAAAAAAAAAATGAACACAAAATAGGCTTAACTCTTTCTCTCCGTAATTATTTACCACATTTTGGTTGAATCAACGCTGGTATCGTCTGTTAGGAGAGAAAGAGTTAAGTTATCTGTCCGATGTTGTTCTCTATCAAGACAGAAAAAAAAAAAGTAATGCTGGTGTAAAAGCGAGGTAAATCGTCGTAAGTCGAAAGAGGCCGTGATGTCTGTTTATTGTATTTTCTATACAGTCGTTCACACTTTCGTTATACTACTAAAAATGGTCAAATATATTTGACATATTATAAATATTCATGATCACTGTTAAAAAGTTTCTTGCACCTTCTTTAATATTACATAAGTTAATTTTAGAAAAGGTATGTAGAAGTGTATAAATAAGTTAATTTTAGCAAAGATATGTATAAGTGGATATAATAAGCGAGGCTGGTCAACTTAGTTTTATACTACATATTAAGAATTCTTTTGTGAATGTACTACTGCGATTATGATCATAATGTTTGCTTATAGTCTGTTTTTAAATAATTTTATGATTAACAACATGTGGATTAGATTTTTAAATTTGATTCGTTAAGAAGAATTCTAGTTTTTTATACACCTAAATATTCATAAGTATATCCGGCAACACGATGAATTTATGTCATTGGACCTAGCTCTTGCAGTGAAGTAATATAATACATCTCTACGCGTATTGTAAATAAATATATTGTGCATTGTTTCAGTGACGATAAAAAGCAGTGACGTAGCCAGCCAGACGAATGACGTTTCAGAAGAAGAGAATATGGCTAGGCAGAGCCGGTCTTAGGCCACTACAACCTGTGCGGTCGCAGTGGACCCCGCGCTTTCATAGGCCCCGCGCTAATTCTAGGTGTAATTATTAAATCGCAAAATATATACGAAAAATTCCTGGAAATCTAATGAATTTATTAAAATTTATTAAATTCTCCTGAAAACGTATAAAATCTCCTAAAAATAGACACAATTTTCATGTGTGTATGTCATTCATTGAGGAAAACACCAACACTACGCGCGATAAAAGGCATTGTCAACTTTCATGTCATAAAACGTAATGATCGGGCAAATTTTCACCTTAATCGGAAGGTCCAAAACTTTATTTACTTTTATAGTCACTGGCATATAAATATGCCATAGGTTGCAAGGTTCGTAAAGTAAAGTTAATTTGATCGCAATTTTGTTCTTAGTAAAGAATGAATAAATTCAAAGTCGGATTTACTTTCTAATACAAAATCTTAATTTTCACTTATTATGTTTATTATCCCCCAGACTAGGCCCCGTGCAATCAGTTTCGCATATTGCCCCGTAGTTGTTAGGACCGGCCCTGTGAGTAAGGCTTGAAGAAAGAAGTTAATATATGTTGAAGAACCTGAAAGTTAAAACTACGGATAGAGAGACGAAGAGACCCCATGTGTAAATTTAATAAATAACTAATTCATTAACTAACTTGTTAATTTTTTGGATTGATTCGTGTATTGGCATCAACTATGAATAATTATATGCAACATTTCAATTTGATCCGAGAATAGAAAGTGGGAGAAAGAACGTGACAAAACTTATTCAGGGGAATAAATCCGTATATACATAACACCTCTCATTAAGTAGCATCTATTCACATTATTTCAATATCAAACAAAATAGTAAATTACCAATAATTAATTTATTTATTGGTTAACATTTTGATTGATTCGTCGTTTGTCATGTACAAGAAATAATTGTGTAAAAATTTCAAGTTGATCCGAGAATTGGAAGTGGTGGAAATGCTATGTTCAAATTTTTGACTAAACAGACAGACAGAGTTAGATGATATACGCTTTGTAAAAAGACTCTCAGCAGAGAGAGAGAGAGAGAACTGTTACAACTTCTGACACCAGAACTGCGGCGGTTTTTAACGCGGAAAACTGTGTACAAAATGTAAAATGCTTTTTACCACAAGGCTTGGATTAGCAGACAGCTTCATGTTTACGGGAAATGAGATGGTCGCTGGAAGTGGATAACGAATGTGATTCTTAACTTCATTGCATCTTTATTTCAAGAGACTAAATGAGACTTCTTCTGTCTCGAAAGACAATTGATATACCCAGCTGAATTTATCCCCAAAACGCATTCTTGAGTCTTTGATTAAAGGGATCCAGGGTGACCCATGCGCTGTGTTCCATCGGACATTGCTGATATAACCAAGAGTAACGCTTTGCATTACGTTTAGCACTAACTCAGTTGAAGAATATGCCGGTGGTCACAGGGCCGGCCTTAGGCAAAGGTAAACTAGCCAGCCGCCTGGGGCCTCCAATTGGTCGGGGCCTGGCTCAGGAATTAACAACATTTTTAAGATAAAAAAATTATGCGAAAATGGGTTAAATTCTCAAACTTTGTGTCTCGACTACTAGCCCAGCACTAAGACTCTACTTTGATTCAAGATGCCATTCTGAACGCTACTGGAACCGCGCTATATAAATCTATTTACCTTGTTGGTGTAGATGCAGGGAGTTCTTAATTCATTGCGTACTTTAATTTTTTCGTTTATTTTATCGTTCTATTTGATTTGGGGCCACCTTTATTCATTTCGCTTAGGGCCTTCAATTACCTTAGGCCGGCCCTGTGTGGGTAATATAGTTGACTTTCTATTTTACTAATAACAAAAGTCTTCCAGCACAAGCACTTGCAACTAAAACATGCCAGTTAAAATGTCCGCTCAAAAATTTTCACGAATTGCATGAGTGCAAGCCAAAGAATGCCAAGCACAAACCACGGTCAGTGAATAAAAAGGTATCATATATAGCAGAGAAAAAAATGAAAAAAAAAATTATGAAGATATAAAATAGGTGCAAAGTAAACAAGTAATAGAATTTTATTATAAACTAAACAATTTAGAATGAACAATGTCACAATGATATAAATACAAATATATGTAAGTTTGTATTCAATTACATTGTCAACGTTTTTATTGCACTTAAAGTTTAGATAAATACTTACTATAAGCAAAGCTTATTATGCCATAAGTGGCGTTTGGCCGTTGCAAAAAAAAAGTGGTAATCTCTAAAGAGATACCTTAATTAAAAGGATGCATAAGTGTTAATTTGTTAAAAACATTAGCGAAGTAATAAAGCGTCAATTAAACTTCCAAATCTAAACTCATCATTCTCTGTCAAACTAAGACGGTTTCATTGATCTTTTATGGAAACTCGTTGTGATTGCAAGGTCAAGGACTCTTTTCTCAAATAAAAACAAGAACAAAAAAATTCCCATAAATAGAGCAGACACAAACAGAAAGAGTTCATTCAATGACTACACCCTGACGTCTTGAGTAAGCAGCAACTTGTCAACTTGTAGCAACAAAAACAAAAAGAAAAACAGAAAGAAAAAAAGAAGATAATTGAAAAAAAGTATAAGAGCCCCTTTATCCTGAGGATCATTTGAAAAGATCGTTTGAAAAGATCGTTTGAAAAGATCATTTGAAAAGATCGTTCGGAAAGATCGTTTGAAAAGATCGTTCGGAAAGATCGTTTGAAAAGATCGTTTGAAAAGATCGTTCGGAAAGATCGTTTAAAAGATCGTTTGAAAAGATCGTTCGGAAAGATCGTTCGAAAAGATCGTTTGAAAAGATCGTTCGGAAAGATCGTTCGAAAAGATCGTTCGAAAAGATCGTTCGGAAAGATCGTTTGAAAAGATCGTTCGAAAAGATCATTGAAAAGATCGTTTGAAAAGATCATTTGAAAAGATCGTTTGAAAAGATCGTTTGGAAAAATCGTTTGAAAAAATCGTTTGAAAAGATCGTTTGAAAAAATCGTTTGAAAAAATCGTTTGAAAAGATCGTTTGAAAAGATCATTTGAAAAGATCGTTTGAAAAGATCATTTGAAAAGATCGTTTGAAAAGATCGTTTGGAAAAATCGTTTGGAAAAATCGTTTGAAAAAATCGTTTGAAAAGATCGTTTGAAAAGATAATTTAAAAAGATCTTTTGAAAAGATAGTTTGAAAAGATCGTTCGGAAAGATCGTTTGAAAAGATCGTTTGGAAAAATCGTTTGAAAAAATCGTTTGAAAAGATCGTTTGAAAAGATCGTTTGAAAGATCATTTGAAAAGATCATTTGAAAAGATCGTTTGAAAAGATCATTCGGAAAGATCGTTTGAAAAGATCATTTGAAAAGATCGTTCGGAAAGATCGTTTGGAAAGATCGTTTGGAAAGATCGTTTTAAAAGATCGTTTGGAAAAATCGTTTGAAAAAATCGTTTTAAAAGATCGTTTGAAAAAATCGTTTGAAAAGATCGTTTGAAAAGATTTTTCGAAAAGATCGTTTGAAAAGATCATTTGAAAAGATCGTTCGAAAAGATCGTTTGAAAAGATTGTTTGAAAAGATCGTTTGAAAAGATCGTTCGGAAAGATCGTTTAAAAGATCGTTTGAAAAGATCGTTCGGAAAGATCGTTCGAAAAGATCGTTCGAAAAGATCATTGAAAAGATCGTTTGAAAAGATCATTTGAAAAGATCGTTCGAAAAGATCATTGAAAAGATCGTTTGAAAAGATCATTTGAAAAGATCGTTCGGAAAGATCGTTCGAAAAGATCGTTTGAAAAGATCGTTCGGAAAGATCGTTTGAAAAGATCGTTCGAAAAGATCATTGAAAAGATCGTTTGAAAAGATCATTTGAAAAGATCGTTTGAAAAGATCGTTTGGAAAAATCGTTTGAAAAAATCGTTTGAAAAGATCGTTTGAAAAAATCGTTTGAAAAAATCGTTTGAAAAGATCGTTTGAAAAGATCATTTGAAAAGATCGTTTGGAAAGATCGTTTGAAAAGATCGTTTGGAAAAATCGTTTGAAAAAATCGTTTGAAAAGATCGTTTGAAAAGATCATTTAAAAAGATCATTTGAAAAGATCATTTGAAAAGATCGTTCGAAAAGATCGTTTGAAAAGATCGTTTGGAAAAATCGTTTGAAAAAATCGTTTGAAAAGATCGTTTGAAAAGATCGTTTGAAAGATCATTTGAAAAGATCATTTGAAAAGATCGTTTGAAAAGATCATTCGGAAAGATCGTTTGAAAAGATCATTTGAAAAGATCGTTCGGAAAGATCGTTTGGAAAGATCGTTTTAAAAGATCGTTTGGAAAAATCGTTTGAAAAAATTGTTTTAAAAGATCGTTTGAAAAAATCGTTTTAAAAGATCGTTTGAAAAGATTTTTCGAAAAGATCGTTTGAAAAGATCATTTGAAAAGATCGTTCGAAAAGATCGTTTGAAAAGATTGTTTGAAAAGATCGTTTCTCAATACACTACGATCCAATCACTGATCTGGACCAGTTTGGAAAATGGTGGTGGGAGGGGGGGTGAGGAGAAAGAAAGGGAGATAACATTTTAAAACAGTTATATGAAACATGTATTTAAACATTTTAAAACATTTATAGAAAAAAACAACAACAACAGGGAGCGACATGAATTTGAACTCATGGCTAACATCTCCTCAAGCCAACATACTAACCACTCCGCTAGTGAGGTTATTACAAAATTAGAAGGTTGTATATTTACATATTATTTGTTTCAAGCCTACTTTAAAGCGGCGACCTATAAATGTGAATTCATCTTATACCACAACTTCAGTCAAATACTATCCATTTACATTGTTTGAGATACCAAACAAAATAATTAATTAACAGCAGTTAACTAACTAATTGGTAATCTCTTTAAATTGATTCATGTGATGTCAGGAGAAAGAAATAATTGTGCGAAATTTCAGCTTGATTCAAGATTGGGTGTCGGAAAAAGAACGTGTACAAACATTTTACCAGACAGACAGACAGACAGACTGAGTTGATATATGCTTTGTAAAAATGTTGTTCTAGCATGATTGTCAAACGATCGATTTAAAATATAAGCTTCAAAAATAAATTTTTAAAAATGTATAAAAATGCGAAGCAGCAATTTATAAGATATGTATTCTTTTGTAAATTAAATACATTAATGGTATTATAATTTGATGGATTTAAAATATCCATAAACATTCCGTATATACAGACCGTTTTTTGTTACAATAAAGCTTCTATAAATATTTTCAGGTAATTTTTTTGTTTTTGTTGAGTGGAGCTTTTAGTTTATTAAAATAAAAATTCGGTAGTCTCGTTAGAACTACCCTACAAGAAGAGAACTTTGGTATGAAAATAAACTATGGTAAATAAACGCAAGATTGTCTTAACTATTTACGAGCTACTTAAACGCGTATTAAACACAACAAGTTAAACGCATCCGTATGTTACAAACAAAGGCAAAGCATTTACATGTGAAATACTAAAAATAGAAAAGCTATTACGAAACAAGGCATACAGTAATTCTTTTTTTTTAAAATACAAAATGAGACATGTGACAACTAGGTCAATGTCATTTCAAAAAAACAACAAAAAACAACAACAACAAAAAAAAAACACAAGAAAAACATATAAAATACTTTAAAAAACAAACAACTTAAGCTTATATGTAGTGTAAAGTAAAGTAAAGTTCCCCTTTCAGACCTTGTGGTCTTTAGGGCAGATGATGTAAGGGTCATCTGTCTCTGTCGCCTACGGTTAACGAGGGTGTCATGTGGCCAGAACAACTTTGCTTTTCCCCAACTAATGTCAGGTACCCATTAGAGCTGGATGGACACAAAAGAGCCCAAAGATCCCGAAACTAAAAATCACAGTCTCCACCAGGATTCGAACCCTGGACCTAAGGCTCAGAAGCCAAACGCTTTACCGCTCAGCCACCATGTAATTGCATCAATTAGTTTGGATCAGTCATGTGATCAAAGTTTTAATTGATCTAGACTAGCAATAATAAAACAGTTTGTTGACTCATGGCTCTTCTATGTGATTAATTCAACTAATACCACCAAATCTGCCTAGTAGGATTTCTTTCCCTTGTTTGATACAAAACAAAATAATAATTTTGTTTATCAACCAATTGATTTTTTAAATTGATTCTTGTTTTGTAAGGTAAAATAGATAATTCTACAGAATTTAAACTTAATCCAAGATTGTGTGTGAGAAATAACGTGTACAAGCCTTTTACCGAGCTGGAGTGTTAAATTTCGGGATTTTTAGGACGCCTTACAGTCGAAATTCTAAATCTGTTCCTGACATAAGTTGAGGTAGGTGTGCGTTCGTCCATTTTAACATTTACTATAACTATTCTACCCCTATTATCACTAAAAGTGTGGACCATTTTAAATCTATCACAAACTTGAAATATAGCCACTCCCTCAGCTATGTTTCCTAAACTGAACCACCCGTCAAGGAATCCCATATCTAATATGTTTTTGCGTGCCTTGTATTGTGTGTCTATATTTGATTCTTGTAAGAATATGAAATCTGGCTTGTATTCCCTAGCCAGATGAACAAAGTATTTTTCTTTATTTCTAAGGCTACGTCTATTAAATGGCACAATTCTGATGTCTGTCATGATTGAGGGGTATTGGAAAAGATGTATTTCTTTTAGTTATTTAATAGCTTGGACGGCTTTGGGCTGTCCTGTTCACCTATTCCAAGAGGAGGAGTCTCAGGGATCTCCCCGGTGCTGACATCCAACCGCTGTTGGCTTGGATTCACAGCCTCCTCGTCTCTAATGGCCCTTGGGCTCGCAAATATATCCTCAGAAAATAGAGACAGACATCTCTTCATTTTTAATTTAATAGGATACCCAGGCCCAGATCTCACATGATCTCCAGAGCTGAATCTCTTATTCAGCTTGAAGTTTTCACTACCCTGGGCCTCTACCTCGGCCACCTCGGCCTCGATGTTGAAGCCTCATTTACCCCCGCTTTGGTAGTCTTGGTATTTTTCTTTGGGGACCCCTTGGAGCCCCTTTGTACCAGAGTGAAGCCATCACTCTGTAGCCATTGCTCAATTGACTCCTTTTTTCTGCGCTTTAGGGGTGTCCCCTTTAACCACTTGGGCATAACTTGAGGTACCGCTCCTTCCCTTAGTAGGCTCATCTCGAGCCGGCGAAGCCTTTCAGGCCGGACACTGATTAGACCGATGCTCGTCTAGTTCTCAGTGCCAGCATTGTTGCCTTCTCCACGGGATAGTTACTAGAACTTTGTATATCTTGGGGTCTCCTTCGTAGCGCAACTGTAAAAAGTGCGGAACAGACAAACCTTTTTTTTTTACCTTGATGGAGGATACCCATTTGTCAAAGGTGCCTATCTGTGCTACATCCACCCTGGATCCTTCTTCTGCGAAACCTTTGAAAATTTCCACTCTACTCCTTTTGGCAATAGTCGGCGAAATCCAGTGCAACGTGATTTTACTTTTTTTTTTCTCCTCAATAGGGACGACCTCGATCTTGAGGGTCTCAGTCCCAAAAGACTTACCGACAAGTCTCTCCTTCATTCTCCCTGATATCGGCACTAGGAACCACGTATATGGGTTCTCAAAGCGATACAACGAGTTGGACGTCGGCACCAGATAGCCCCCAAGAGGCTACTCATTGAGGCTTTCATGGCATTGGTGCCAGACAACTTTAAGAGAAGGGGTGAACGAGCCCATTCTCCAAATCTATTATTATTGTCTGAAAAGACATTTCTCAAACAGAAAGCGAAACAGGAAACGGAAATGAAGGTATAAAGGAAGTAATACGCGTTTCTATAGCGACCACCAACTAACAAATAAACTTACGATAAAAGCAAAGAAATACGAAAGAAAATAAAATTAAACTCAGAGACTGTACTCCCTAAACATAGTAAACCGAGAAATTTTGATTGAGGTGCAGAGACCAACAGCAGAAGAGGATAAATAACGTAAAAAAAAAAATCAAGCGGCTAGATCTAGACTAAAATGTATCCGCCATCTTATGTTTACTCAGATCTATAATTAATCTTTTTTTTTTTTTGCTAAGTTTTGATTCGTAAACTTTTTCTTTAATGTTCTTAAACGGCACAGTTTGTGTAAGTTAATTGAAATCTAGAATTCTGGGACTACCCTCTAGGACCGAAGAGTTAAATTTACTGTCATCTCATAAAATCAATTCATGCATCTTAACTAGTTAATATGTACCGTAATATTTAAGAAAAAAAAACAAATTAAGGAAAACCCAAACAAACGTAATCTATTTCATAAAATAATTTCACATTTTTTACACAATTGTTATTATTATTACTATTATTTTAAAACAAATCCAACATGAGAGAATTGAATGAAATGCACTACTGACTATTTAAGAGTTACCCTCCTTTAATAGATTTCATACTACAGTAAGGATTTACATGGTTCTGTTATCTTGTTATGAGAAATATAAAATATTAATTCTGTGGCATTTTACATCTTGAGAGATCTAGTTTTCCCCTTTGCAACTTCTTGTGTGACTAAAGAGGCCAATCCTTGATGCACAGCTGCGGTCACAGGTTGGGCATATGTAATAACCAGGCGCCGTTGTACTTTCACCCTTCTTTCTGCTTCTGTTGTGTATGGCATCTGCAATCCGAGACCGTTCCTTTTTGCTCTCTCTCCATGTGGATCTATCCAGTGCCACTTTTCCCCAGCTGCTAGTGTCGATTTTTAAGAGCTTCATGTCGCGTTTGCATACATCCTTATACCGTAAAAGTGGGCGACAAGCGGCTCTAACGCCTTCTGTTAGATCGCCATACAGAATGTCTTGTAGAAGTCGACCTAACATAACGAATGTCCTGGCACCCTGCTCTTCGAAGCACTTCCTCATTGGTTGTTTTATCTTTAATAGATTTCATACTACAGTGGCCGAGGTAGATGCCCAGTTATCTTGTTAAGAGAAATATAGAAGATTAATAATTAAAGAACAATAAATATACAATGGCTAAACAATGCTAATATTTTAAATATAGAAATTACTACAACCAACACTTTTTTTTCCCCTTACATGAGGCCGTTTTGGTGCACTGAAACCCTTCACGCCACGAGTGCTACGCCACTGGTCAAAGCACATACGTTATGATACGTTACTACACTTTATGACAACGTAACACGCCCATGCCTAGACTTTGAATGTTCAGGGGGCCTGTACCGAGTTTTTGGCTTTGGCGTCCTTAATATTAACTCTTTCCCTCCGTTATATTTGTCCACGTTTTGAAGGAATTCTACAATCTGCACATTACTATTTCACTCCCCTGTTATGATAAAGATTCAATAGCTTTGTCGTTTGTTATCAGGAAATGTATTTGGGATAGAATTAAAGGAAAATGCATGCCCTTTTTATATAACACAAAGTCATGTTTATAAAAATAAACATTTATTTAATTTAATGAGGTCAAATCAACGATGGTATCGTCGATCAGGAGAGAAAGAGTTAAGAACTGCGAAGGCCGTAATGGATCGTGTCATTAAAGTTTCGTAAGTATAGACTCAGTGCTAGACGTTCTTCTCTCAAAGTACTGTCATGACTCTAAAGTAGGAAGCGTAGAAGTTGGGACTAATTGGGGATTTCTTTAGTAACGTGACGGTACATGAAAAAAACTTTGAATGGAAATAGCCTCGAGACTCATTTCATCATCTATATATACAATTCTCTTCATGGCTCAACCATGCCGTGTAAGTCTCTTTGCACTGAGGCACCGTGATGAGAAATCTAGTCTATGATAACACGGACAAGGAAAGCAGCAGTTCGTTGCAGAGTTTCCCTGTCTCCGTACAAAGCCAACTCGCCATGCGTACCAGTTTTCTTTTTCACTCAAATTACTATTTTTGGGGGTGTAGTATCGCGCACTCGTAAAGCAGGTGGTTTACCGTCTCATCGTCTTGCTGGCAGTGTCTTAATGAGGACGTTATGTGACCAGCACAACGACCAACCACTTTTACTTTTCCGCCCTAAAGATCCCGAAAGTAAAAAGCCCAGTCTTCACTAGAATGGGAACCCTAGGCTAACCGGTCGGATGCCAAGCGCTTTAACACTTTTCCATCGCGCTTCTCAGACATCGATTCTCGAATCAAGTTGAACTTTAATTTACAAAATTAGTTACGGTGCATTACTAATTCCAGTGCAAAGAAAAAGATTTCCAAGGGAGGTGAATGGGACAAACTCACGGAACATAGTAATTCTACGGTCACGTCCCTTAGACCGTAGAAATACAAAAGATTTAATCCTAGAGAACATTGCAGAATGTGAACACATGATTATAATGGGAGAGGAAGCTGAAAAAAACTTGTAATAAATACAAGGGGAGATTATTAATATTATTATTATTCATTATTTTTTTTTTATAAAGAATAATAAAAATTAAGACTAACAAATGTTGTGGTTGATTAATTTTGTTTGATATGGATTAATGTAAGCTGAAAAGAATTCAATAGTGTTAAAATGTATTTGTTGGATTAGACTTGATTAGACCATGGTGTGCCAGTCATTGTATTCAATTCGGAAAGGGGGAGAGAAGAAGGTCGGTTTCATGGTGAATGTTTACATAATCGTCTTTTGTTTAAATGCATAAAAAGATATGTTCACTCAGGACTCTAGAGTCCTCTTAAAGCCACCACAGCTACATAGTACGATTTCTTTTCCTTGTTCAAAATATCAAACAAAATAATTAATTACCAATAGTTATTTAACTAATTAACTAATTTGTTTTATTGATTCTTGTGTTGTCAGGTAAAAGATATAATTGTGCAAATTGATCCGAGATTGGGTGTCGGAGAAATAACATGTGCACACTTTTGACCAGAGACTAGACAGACATTAGACAGACATTAGTGAGTTGATATAAGCTTTGTAAAAAAGAGATTTTCACGATCAACAAAACAATGTCAAGGACACAAAATTGAACTTTCATGTTGACAACTAAATTTTAAAAAATCAGCTAGAAAGGGAAGAGTTCAGGAAAATTTCTTTCTGTAGTTCTAAAAAGTGGGAACATTTTTCCATTAAAAATGAAAACAAAAGAGCACATATTTAATATTTATATATATTTAGTGTAGGCTGGGTGTTTCCTCAGGCTTTTAAAAAATATATAAATATATAGTCCCCGCATTTTAAGGGAGTTTTCGGTCTTCTCTTCATGGCTCAACCATTCCAAAAAAGAAGAATTAAAGGAAAGATCACTCTTTTATTTCTGCAAGTCAGACTAGAGTTACCCCCACGTAACTTTAGCATGGGAAAAAAGAGAGAAAGGGGGGTGGGAGAACAATAAGTATTCACCCGTCACTAAATAGCAGGGCCGGACTTAACCATTGCGACCAAGACGTCATGGAAAGATCACTCTTTTATTTCTACGAGTCGGACTAGAGTTACCCCACTTAACATTAGCGGCGAAAAAAAAAAGAGGAGAGGGAAGGGGAGAACAAGTAATCTACTCTGTATTCACCAGCCATTATATAGCAGGGCCGGACTCAACCGTTGTGGTGCCCTATGCGAAACGGATTTCGAGGGGGCCAAGTTAGGGTAGGGATACAGATAATAAGTGAAAATGAAGAGTTTGTATTAGAAAATAAATTCCTCTGCATTTTATTCATTCTTTACTACGTACAGAATTACTTCTTTCACCAGCTTCCACATTTACGGATATTGCATAATGCCGTTTTTTTTTATCGCGCGTAGGATCAGCGTTTTCCATATTGAATGACACCCCAAAATGACAATTTTTGTGTTTATATATATATCAGGAGAATTTTATGAGTTTTCAAAGATTTGTAATTATTTCCGGAGATTTCCAGGACTTTTTTCGTATATTTTGCAATTTCAAGATATTTCCAGGACCTCCTGGTAAATCAGGAGGCCGCGGGAAATCTTTTATAAGTTGTAAAATGATTTAATTTAATAATTTACACCTTGAATTAGCGCGGGTCCTATGAAAGTGCGGGGCCCACTGCGGTCGGCCCTGCAAAATAGCGGCGTATGTTACGCCGTGGGTCGACTAGTATAAAATAATTACTTTATATGAGAGCTACGCATTTCTATATTTTGTACGGGAGATTTGATGACAGAATCAGCAAAGTGACGTAACGATAAATGTAAAAATAAGAATCAAAACAAACATTTAGCCCCGTGATTCTCCATCTCTTCTATACAAATTACGTAATACATAATGGCTATCACGTGACTTTTTTTCCCGCTGTTTTATCAATATTATCACGTGGCTAAATGTTGTATGTTTACGATTGGTGAATGAGGTCCATTGAAATTGACGCCTAATAAGTGACCAGGTTAGACGTGGAAATGTCCACACCGTTCTGTTTATAGCATTGTAAAGTATTTTCAGACTTAATATATTGTCGCTACAGTCGGCGACATCGGACGGATACTGTAGTAACCTAATAAAACACTACAAGAAGACATGACTTGATCCCAGGCTTTATTGAACAAGAATGACAAAACAGTTCAAGATAACACAGTATATATATATATATATATATATATATATATATATATATATATATATATACACACACACACACACACACACACACACACACACACACACACACACGCACGCACGCACACGCACACACACACACACAAGCTGACCTGGACACCAAGACATTTTGACACATAAGAACAGATCAGTTCACAACACACAACAAGAACATAAATACACAACAGATACCCAGTGTGCTATTGATTAAACGTCTTAGTCTGTTGAACCGTTGGGGCACCACACAAGATCTGTCAACCATCTTTCTCCATTCCTCTCTGTCCTTTATTTTGGGTAGAATCTCTTTCAATGACAAACCCTTCCATTTTTTTAATGTAGTATTCCTATCGCTTTCTGTGTCTGCATCTTATTCTTTTTCCTGGTAATGTTCTGTGAAGGAAAGTCTTTGCGATCCTTCATGACCTTGTGATATGGCTATAGACTTTAAGTTTTGCTTTTTTTGACAGTGGTTAGCAAGTCATCGTTGGGTACAATTGCTGTATTAATCCTGTTTCTAATCTCTTCATTCCGTGATGAGGTCTTTGTAAGTTACACTTAAAATCTTTCTGTAGCATCTTAGTTCCATCTGCTGTCAGCGTCCAAGATTCACATGCATATAGGAATGTGACCATGACCAGGGAGCACATGAGACTGATTTTAGTGTCGAGGGTTATGCTTTTGTCTGTTTAGATAATAAGTTACTGAAACATGGTAGTGTGGTGCAGTCAGAGTTTCCGAGCACAAGTAGATTTCAAAAGAACAAAGAATAAAAAAAAAGATTACTTTTTTATAAACAAAGCAAATCTAAGGGAATGAAAAGCTTATTACTGCAATCTGTATTAAAATGGCAGTGTATTGTTATCGACTATTAATAATTATGCAAAAGTTCACTTCATCCGAGAATGGGAGGTCAGAGAATAAACGTGCCGAAACGTAATAACGGGAATCATATACATATATACATTCACATCTCTCGTTAAATTAAATCTATTCCACTCTTTTATTTTTTTGTCGATATCGTACGAAACAATTTATCACCAAGAATTAATTAACTAATTGGTAACTTTTCTTTCATTGATTCATGTCTTGTCAGTCACAATAAATAATTGTTCAATGTTTCAACTTGATTCGATAATGGGAAATGGGATGGGAGGGGGGGGGGGAAACATGTTCAAATTTTTTACCAGATAGACAGACAGACAGAGTGAGTTGATATAAGCTTTGTAAAAAGAATGTCATTCAAAACCCACAGCTTTCGGTTATTTTTTGGAGCTCCATGGACAAAATATCAGGGTCTAAATATTTGAACTATTATAAAATATTATATTAACAAGAATTTAACAAGTAAAAAAGTAATTTTACATTTTTTATAACGTAGAAACAACTTCAGAAATCTAACAAAGTTATACAAAAGAAAACTTTAGAAATATCACAGAAAGCAATCATAATGTGATTTTAATTTAAAATATGTATTCTATTTATTCAATGACATATATAACCTTTCTTGTTACAACTAAAGAATACATAAATATCTGACTCTTTCACATAATTTTTAGTACCAAAAGCATTCTTCTAGTGAAGCGAAAAAAATATATATCCTAAAAACAAATAAAAAAATATATGACGTCGAACTCTTAACATAGTCATAGACTTATTGAGACGGCGCGTTTACGATAACATGAATGATGCTGCTACAAAAAAAAAATAGATATGAATTTCATAATGATCAAAAAGATGAAAAACTACAATACCAAACAGTCATCATATTGCTTTCAAGATTGTGTGTGCCTTGGAGTAATTGTTGCTGAGTTTTAGTTACTGACTTTTTCAATGTTATTTTATATAATGCAAGTATCAAAAGTACATGGTTTTGGTCAGGGGCCTTATGTTTAAGTGTTCATCTAGGAATTTTAGTGTATATAGTTTTTTACCAGAGTTTTTGGAAAAAACTTCATTCTGATGAGTGGGAAACCAAATTTCCCAGAGTTTTCCCAATAGCAACATCCGCTTTCATAATTGCAATGATTGGCTTCTCTGTCAGCCCTTGCCCTGTTAGGGGATTTCTAGCTCAATTAATATTTCTATCCCTTTTTTAGGAGGTGCTGTTATTATAGCAATGATTGGCTGATACTCTCCTGCCTGGTCGTGCGGTTTGCGCGCTGGACTGTCGTTCAGATTTATCGATGGTCCCGGGTTCAAACCCTGCCCGCTCCCATCCCCCGTCGTCCTCTGGGAGGTTTGGACTAGGAAGTAAATTATCTTCAACTCTGAAGGAACATTTGAAACATGTAAAACATTTGACAACAAAACAGTTTTTACAACCTTCAATAAATCTAATATCTTTGCATCAATTACACATTACTTTTAATATTGAACATACATTGTATGGAATATATATATATATATATATTGATGTACATAATCTTTTCAAATTGAACTAAATAGATACTGTGTTGTGTATCTCTATAATGAAAACTGTTATAGAGCTTACAATTTGTTAGTACTTTTAGTTGATGTCTCTACGTCCTCTCGTGACAAAAAGTTAGCATCGAAATGGTAACTTTTAAAATGGTATTACCAATATTGTTAATAATAACAAAAATAAATATGTAGTTTTCAACATATTTAAAAATGATATTCCATTTTTATTAGAAAATGATTAACTTTTGTACCTAGTTTTTTATTCTTTTCTAGAGAGGACATGAAGGACAAGTGAACATTAAAACATTACAAAGTAGTATTCTGTAGATGGCAGATATATCCGAGTGGGAATAGAAGAAGAGCAGTATGTTTGATGGCGCATATTAAAAAGATGTCTATTGAAAATTAATGTGAAGAAAGTTCACAAGATGACCCAAAAATTATGATAGAAATACTAAATACATTAAAAAAAAAAGGGGGGGGGTATGCTACAAGCTTCCAAATACCGAAAAGCTGAAAAAATGTCAGAAATTTTAGTGTATAGGATGAAACGTGTAAGTGACCCTTACAAAGTGGGTTCCAACTGGCCCAAAGAATGCATGGGAAAGGGTAATACTCTCAACTTTAAAATGTCACCTTTTGATCAACTTTGATTGTAACATTGCTTTTAGTAACAATCAAATACAGTGGCGTAGCTAGGGTGGGGGGGGGGAAGGAGGGGGTAGAATTTGAAAATCCCCTTGGCCCCCACTTGAAGGGGGCCCCCAAATGAGTATTTTTTACATTAAATATTAAATATTACGCAAAATGCTGGGGCCCCCAACGAAGTCAAGCCCCGCGGCCCCCAAATGATGGGAAATTCCTAGCTACGCCCCTGACCAAATATATCATAATAAATAAGCTTTATTTTCTTCATTAAAATGAACATGTTTTGAATATATTTGCAAGTCCCCTTTCTCTATGTAAACTCTGTATACAGTAGGATCATTGGTTAGTAATGATTCTTATGAGCCTATTCTTTTTCAGATGTTTCAACTGAAGTTTATTGGGAATATTTGAAATAAATGTTCATGTAGCTGGTCTTGTACTGTATATTAAGTATTGCAATCATGCCTTTTGGTTTTATTATTTTAATACATTTAAAAGTATATCTGCCATGCCTGATACAAGTCCAAAATAAGTTCCCCTTTCAGACCTTGCGATCTGTGGGGCAGAAGATGTAAAGATCATCTGTTTCTGTGGCCCAAGGTTAACAAGGGTGTCATGTGGCCAGCACAACGACCAACAGCCTTTACTTTTCCTAACTAATATCGGGCACCCAAAAGAGCTGGCTGGACTCAGAGGTCCCCAAAGATCCCAAAATAAAAAATCCCAATCTTCACCATGATTGGAACCCGGGACTCCCGATTCGAAAGCCAAGCGCTTTACCACTCAGCCATCGCGCCTCCCAAGTTTAAAACAGATCATATTTAAAATGTTTTCCTTGGTGTAATGCATACATTATAGTTTAAACCTCTTTATGGATACTAAAGATTATTATTATAAAAGAAATGTGTAGATGAAGGTCGAGGTTGGAAGAAGACTGAGTAACACTGGTATTAAATAGTTAAAAACATTATTTTTTGTCACAAACTAAACCTAAAATTGCAATTGTAAAATTGTATTTAGTCTGTATTACTAATCTAGTATTTAGAGAAATTATATTTTAACTCTCAAACATTAGTATTTGTTTTGTGTGTACAAAAACAGATTCTTAATCTTCTGTCATTATTTTATAAAAAACATTTTTACTGTAATAGTTCCTATTTTTTATAATTATGTTGATTCAAATAGAAAAATAAACAAACATACTTTAAAAGGCCTACATAATACCTTTTTTTTTACTGCTAGGTATGTAGTATTATTTAAGAAGTATTGTTTAGGTAGTGAGTGAGTTCAGGTATTATTGTTATTTTTAAGAACTGTCATGAAGTACAATTTGTTTGACCAATACAAATCAATTACGACAAAAACATTTGTTGAAATATTACTGAAAATTTATTAAGCAGAAAAATACAAAACCATAAATAAATAACCCACAAGACACCACACTATCAATATCAATTATAAATGTTCACATTAGTCTATTAAAAAAAAAACCCATTAGATTTAATAAGATTATTAGCAGCAATAAAAAGGTCCCATACAAAAGCTTAATACGACTATTAAATCCAAATACATAATAAATCTAAAAAAAAAAAATAAAAAAAAAAATATATGAATATTAGTGCAGCTTATACAAATTTTTCACGAACTATATGAATCTTATCATTGCAAACAATGCAACAACAAATTAAATACTGAATATGGATTAGCTATAGCAGCGGTTCTCAACCTTTTAAGCTCGGCGACCCCTTTTTAGAATCCCCCACTCGGCCTTGACCCCCCTCCCCACACACACAGCAAAAGAAGAATAGACAAAAACAATCCATATTTACGATGGTCTTAGGCGACCCCTGGCAAATCGTCAATCGACCCCCAAAGGGGTCGCGACCCACAGGTTGAGAACCCCTGAGCAATAGGATACGAAAGAAAAATTGAAAATATTTTTTAAAATGTGTGAGGACAAAATGAAAATTTTGATCATGAGGTTAAAGGATCTTGTAAAGAAAGCTACAAAAGAAACAATAACAAAGGGAAATAAACCTAATAAAAAAAAACAGGGAGACAATTTCTCTCCAGATTTTTGTTTATGGCGTGATAGCTATAAATAGCTAGCTATTTTTTGTGTGTGTATTCAGTGTACAGAAAGTGGTTGGTATTGATTAGGTGATTTAGAACTACAAGATAAAATGTATTCGATCAATTTGATCCACTTTTGAGCACTGTTAAGTCAAATTTTAAAACCATTTCACTTATTTGTTCTTTAGTTGATAGAAGTGATCTCTTCATTCAGTGTCATTGGCATTATAGCAAATGCATAATTCAGTACCATTTGTTCACTATCACATTGGTAGTGTGGGGGTTGTCTGGCTGAAGGTTCTGGGTTAAGATCCTAATAAATATTTCCTAATACATCTCACAGCTTTAATCTTTTATAAGATTGAGTATATTGTAAATTATGATAAACGCATTTGGCGACTTGTCATTGTACTGGTTACATAACATCATTGCTAATTATGGCCCACACACACACTAAAAAAAAATTTGAACTGCTTTATTGAACATTGTGAGCTACTGAATCGTCATAGGTCACTTCATAAATGGACAAACCACTCGAGACTAAAAGATAAGATAAGATAAGATAATTTTTATTGATCCGATCAAATGGAAATTCAGTTTGACTACAATGACAACCTCAGCGTAACTACTGTAACAAAAACAATATGGATGAAAAAATTCGAACAACATTCACTCACGAAACATATACACACTCACAACCAGCGCTTTATGAATTAGACTTCTATAAACTTCTCGATGACGTCAGCTGATCTTGTAACACTCTGACTGACAGTGGGATGAAGGAGTTTTTAAAATCTTTCTGTTTTAGTTCTAATGGAAAGGAGACGCCCACTTCGTTCAGAATGCTACAGACAACAAAAAATGTTTTTAAATTCGATTTGATAAAACAGACAAAAAAAATCTATTTAAGAAATACTATTTTTTTTAAAGTATGAAAACTGCTAGCACCATTTTTTTTTCAAGTAAATTTTGTACAGATATTTACTGAACACATATTTCCTGGCTATCAACAAAATCATTTTCAATGTTATTGATAAGTATGTATTAAGTATGTACTATATGTACTCTTTCTGCCTAGAGCTTTAAGAAAAAGGGAAATTATAAAAAAAGAAAAGCTTTTCCTAGAATGTGTATCTACTTACTAGCAATTGACTTTGAGGCACATTTTCAAGAAATGCTATACAGTTATTCTGAACCAAAAAAAAATTTCAAGCTATCATTAAGTTTAAGGATAAAATACCCAAAGGAATAATCTTTTCTTTTAAATAGCTAATTACTGTTTTGAGTTTCTCTTTGTATAAACTATGTATTTTTAATTAATCATTGGTACTTGAAGTAGTAATTGCCTATGTGAAACTTACAACGATAAAAAGCTATGACAACTTTAATGTCACTATGTTCATTTTCACGCTTGATCACATCGTAATTAATTTATTTTAAATTGTAATTATCTAAATTTTACCTTTTTACCAATGAAAGCGAAATTTAAAAAAAAAGGCAACAAAGAGGCCAATAGGCCAAACAAAAAAAAAGAGGTAGAGCCTCAAATAAAGAGGTAAAGAAAAGAGGCTCAAGCCCAACCATTTCTAGGATGTAAGTGGCTCAACAACTGATGTCCCACTACATTAAACATCATACTCTTCTGTCTCCACCATGATCTAAGAGACTGTCAAGGCGGGTTTGCGGGTTTATCTAGGTGGGGATGACCTCCTCCACTGGGTTCCCCACCTCACAGTCCGTTATTACAATTCTGTCGGGGGTTATGATTTGGCCGTGACTCGTCTGCACCACTAACCGTCTATTAGTTAATATAGTATGTATTTATGCAGGACAAATAATGGTATTAAGTTGACATTTATCAGTTAACAACGAGATTGTAACTAACAACAGGTTAATGACTAGATGATATAATATCACATGAATGATGATTAAGTACGCGATAGTAATTACAAGGTCAAATACAAGTTATGCTAATTATTCAACATAAATATAGCACACCTTAAGCTCAGTGCCACAATTCAACCAGGGCTCGCGAAGTCCACAACCCCAATGCCATGGATGATAGCCAAGTAGGGTCCATACATCGCAAAGCCCAAAGATTAGGCTTGACTTCAGCAGAGTCCCAAGCCTGCGTCCCTAAACAAGAAAAATACACGTTCCTTTTGACCGCCACTCCCAAGATTATATTACCAACGATTTTTGGATCGACACCACGAAGAAGACAGTAAAATGAACTAACTTACCCAATGCCGGGGAACTGAGCAACAACAGAAAGCTCCATCTGTTATCCCTCAAAGCAAAAAGAGCAAGGACGCCAACATAGCGCGTCCCTAGAAATAGCTCACAAACTATTATGGTGCACAAAGGAAGACATCAATCAAACAAGCAACTTCGGATGCGCACAAGAGGAACATTCATGCTTTGATTTCTATGCAGGACATACATAATCCTTTCATTCTACTTTATATATTGGATTTAACCAAGTTTCTGACAATGTTTGTATCATGCGGAAGATATTGCATTTGTTAGCGAATTTGTATTCTAGTGTGACATTGTTAATTTAAGAAAGGTAACTCATCTTTGGTGTATCCTGGATTTTGTAGTTTTCATCTTGCATATGGAATATTGATGAAAGTGAATACTTATCTAAGCTTTTGTTGTAATAAAAATGTTCTATAGGTAATTGAATAAAACGGAAGACTATTTAAATTAAAATCATGTATAAAAACCCTTTGGATAACAAAAGTGGTCATACTGGAGTACGATGAACCGAAAACTCACGATGGGTGGATGGCTGCCTGGTCATGTGGTTTGTGCGCTGGACTGTTGTTCAAACTTACCCTAACCCTAACCCGGATTCAAACCCTGCCCGCTCACATCCCCTGTCGTCCTGCGGAAGTTATGGGCTATCAGACTAATCGGATATTACAGTAAGCCTACAATTATAATATTGTAACATTAGCGAAAGCACAGATAGTTATACATATGAACGAAAATAATTTACTGTTTGGGGGTCGCGGCATAGTGAGGAATTGTCAAAAGTGGTCGCCGAGCTGAAAAGGTTGAGAACCACTGTAGTATCGCATATTCTTGACATAAACCAGATGTTCTAGACGCGAGTAAAGTATTACATTTTTATAGTTTCGTTTTATCTGCTACAAGTGGAACAATTACCATTAAATGAGGGAATGAATAAATCTTGGCCCTTATGTATATATCATAAATTATATTAATATTAAGAAAAATACACTTTTTAAATTTTTAAACTTACTACTTAAAAAATATTAAAGCTTCATTAATTTAAAAAATGTGTTTTTTTTAAATTAAAATATTCATTAGAGTTCAATAACATACGTTACCTCTTTTCTTACAACTAAATTGTATGTAAATAAATTCTAAATTAATATTACTTTTACTCATTAGATCTGTAATGTCATTGACTATAGAATAGTCTTAATAGTGCTACTTTAATTAAAAAAACAAAAATGTTAAATGTTTAAAGATTTACAATTCTCTACCACATTATATTTTTAAAACGCATTTAATTATATTGTCTATTAACCGCTTGGAATAGTCTTATCAGCCGTTTTTACAAAGTTGAAATCAATTCTTGTCTGTCTGTCTGGTCAAACGTTTGTACACGTTATTTCTCCCTCACCCAATATCAGATCAAGCTGAAATTTAGAACAATTATTTCTTTTACCTGACAACACAAGAATATAAAAAAAACAATAATTAATAACAAATTAATTAATTCACTATTTATAATTAATTATTTTCTTTGGTATCTTGAACAAGGGAAAGAAATCGTACTTGACAGATTTGGTGGTATAAGTGGAATAAGCCCCCTTTGAAGACTCTTGAACTCTTGGTAAGCATTATTTTTATGCATTTAGAAAACGACAATGTAAACATTCACCTAGATACCCCTTCGTCGAAAAGTCAATATTCTGAAATATCACATGATTGATCCACACTAATTGATACAATTACACAAAGCATTAGGGTTTATTAAAAGAAATTTCTACAAATCAAATAAGAGCATAAAACTAAAATGTTATTTAATCTTGGTTAGGTCAATAATAGAATATGCACCCTTTGCTTGGGACCCCTCAACTCAAGAAAACATTTTAAAAAACTGGAACAGAAAGAAAATAGAGCAGTGAGATATTGTGTAATGAATATTCACACTTGACTAGAGTAACACCTTTAATAAAATCACAAAATCTAGAAAGCTTTCAGGAGAAAAGACTCTAAAGTAAAGTAGAAATTATACATAAAACACTAAACTCAGAAAGACACAAAGATAAAGGCACATTCCTCATTCCATATGCTAGGAAAATTTTTACAAATGCTCCTTCATCCCTAGTGCTATTATAGAACGATATAAGTTGTCCGAGCCAGCCAGAAAAACCATTGACTTGGCAGAATCATCTTTTTTTTTTTTTTTTGAAGTAACGTCTGTATTATATAAGATAAGGTAAGATAAAGTAAGATAAGATATATAAGCTTTTCTTAAAAAGTAGTTTTATTTATTAATGCATCCAGCGTATCCAACGCTCATATCACATTTTGGACGAATTAGGGATAATTAGTGATGAGTGTGTTAGGACATTAGCGTTTATAATAGAGTTTAGTTCTTTCCCCTTCTTGACAAGCAAGATGATGGAGATTGCTCAATATATTAACAATTTTAGAATTATAGGCATATATATTTTTTTTTTGAAGTTATTATATTGTAAATACAAAAATACAAACTAAAAATAAACCAAATTTAAAAATGCAATTATTTAATTTGTAAAATACAAGCTGCAAAAAATATTTCTGTTTGATTTTGTACTATTTCAAATGTATAGGAAGTGAATGAAAGTACATACATTTTAAAACCAGGTTGACGAAGACCTACTATGTATGGTACCACAAAATGAATATAATTATTCATATCTGGCAATCCATTGTTATTGTGTATGGCCCTACAATCTTACATCTTACAATCTTACACTGCCGTTCCTTTGGATACATCATCTGCTTGGAGAGGGGGGACTGATTGTGGGCGACATCGTTCCGACCACAGCTAATGCCCAGGCATTCATCTCATTTCCATGAGATGATCCATAGTCGTTTCGCGACTGAAGGAGGCCACAGACACTTGAATTTAACTTAGAAAAACGAGAGTCCAATGATATTCATGGCAGCACGGAAAAACCTTCTCCCATGTGCCCCCCAATCATGAGATTGTACCATAGCGCTCTGAGCATGCTCTAAGCATGAAAGTAGCGCTATATAAAAGCCATAATTTATTTATTATTTATCTACATATAGTCCTTCAAGTGACGTAAATTCAATTACAGTTCCTAGCATAAACTCAGATTACCATCATGAAGAAAAGGTAAAATAATTAATTTCAAAACCTATCCAGTTTCCTATCGAGCTGAGACTCCCAGCCCACCCCTCGTCTTAATGACCAAACTATCCAATCTTGGCTGAAGGTTAACATTCACACAGATTACATTATGAAAAGCCTATAAATAGTAAGCTTCTTTGGTGTATCCGGTATGTATATTAATGGAAGAGTTGATGAGCTATTTGTTTATAATTACACGCTGATTTCTCGCGCACATTTTAGCACTGCAGACTAAAAGTTTTTAACCCTTAAGGTGCGTTCAGTAGTTTAGTCTCTCAACATCAAAATTGCAATTCCATTCTGTATGCACTCATTGTAAAACAGCTCAGCACTTTAAGGGTTAAGCTCTTTTGTTGTTTTTATTACATTTTATTGAGTGTTGGTAAGTTTGAAGTTCAATTTGAATACAATTTGTTTACCTCAGTGTTTCTCAAACTGTGTATCCGTGGAGCCCTAGGCCTGAATCGGTGTTCCACAAACTACACTTTGAGGATCAAACGCAACACGCCTCGATTTGTCTGAACAAAAATCGGATCCCATCCTACTTTAGCTTTATACTTTGCTTTGAAATTTAAAACTAACAAAAGATAACTAGAAAACCATCAATTGTACTAAGCAGTTGTCGGTGCGTGGGTTACGGTATTATAGCATCAATGTTTATTAAGTGCACAATTTTTTAACGCACTTTCTTTGTTGCCTTGCTGCTTGCAGGCTTATGGAGTGGTTTTGTTATGCTGGTGTAACGTTTGTTGAGATTCTTCTGTGTTCCCCTGTTTAGGGTGAATATCGAAGGCATGACTGCATTTCACAATTGTTTCGATGCCATAGTATACTTTTAGACCTTTTTAGTTTGTCTCTACTTTTGTCTCTACATGGAGTTAGTATGGAATTCGAAGTCTACACTAGATACTTATCATACTAGAGTCGAGTCAGCAGTGTGTTGTGTTGTGATTGTGAACATTAATGCGGTATGTAGTGGGACAGCAAGGTGGAGAATGATTATTTAAGTAATATAACAATTATGTTGTAAAACGGGTAACTACAAGGATATTACTTCATCAATTTGTCATCATAAAGTATATTCATCTCATTAAACATGTATACTGTTAATATCTCGTTGACTGTTTATTGCAAGCACGAAGGTGCCTGTTGAATGTCAGGGGCCAGGGAAAACGAGCTAAGGCTTTAACACAACCCTGACAGTTGGGGGCTCGAGTCCGGCTGTGACTACCAGTCACAGAACCATGAATTCAATCACTATAAGTTTTTTATTTGCTTGATTATGTAGCAGCAGTGTGTGGTACACATACAATGAGAAGACTATCAAAGGCTCCTGGTCGTTCAGCTTTTAAAATATTTTTATCAATGCATTTAAAAAGCGATCACGGTAATATTCACTCCAGATCACCCCCTTCGGTCCAGACAAAATAGGATCATAGCGTATTGACTAAGCTCAGTAGCTAAAAAGCAAGAAATGGCGCTAAACAAAAGCAATGGATAAACATATTTTTAATTGCATAGATTTATTATCGTTAGATGACATCTATTACAAAATTTAATTACACACTCTAGGCTTAAGGCCACACTTTAGGCCATGTCGTGCCCCAAGAGAGATTTTAAGATGTGAAACGTACATGTGAAGAACGCTAGTGTGAACAAATCATTGTTGCCAACTACATTGATTTGTGGTACAAGAGAAGGTGCATACAAATCATATCATGATTTAATCAAATGTTTCGTTTATCAATCCTCATAGCTTACGCAGACAGAATACATAAAAAAAAAACAATGTACGAATTAGACTCTATGTTAAGAAATATCCAACAAAGAAATAACATATCGTATCGTAGGCCTATTAGACACTTGTCCTAGACTAGACACATTTATGTGAATAAACAATCATGCTTTTTTTCAAAGCACAAAATGTTTGAGTCTATTTCCTAAAGTCCACGCATGTAGTTAAGGCTCAGTCCAGTTAAAACGTTTACCTATGAGAGCAAATAACTGTTCGTTGTACTTTGTTGCTATGGACGCCATCTCTCTCAACAACGCCGGGCTGATATCCGGATGCACGCGGCCTTTGGCGTTGGAGAAACACCCTGTCGCAGGAACCACTCTCAGAACGTCAGACAACTCCCGGAACCTTGGGTACGATGTATTAAAACAGTAAAATCCCTTGTCTTCGTTGAAGATGAAGTGGTCTTCTTTAAACGCTTGGCGAATTCCTAGAAATTGTTCAACGTCTCTCATCACAGACAGTGGATCGTCCTCCAGCTGCTCCTCGCAGAGCACTAAGATCTGATCCTTTGGAAACACCTTGTAGACAACAGAGATGTATTGGAAGTAGTTCATTCTATCGGTGAAGTTCACACTTCTGAACCACTTCGGAAACGATGGTATGTTTCTTTTCCCCTCCTGGTGAGCGTAAGATGAAGGGAGCCTGATAACGGGGTCTCGAACTATGACGATCAGTTTTATACTGCTGTTGTACTCGTGGATCCTGTCTAAGGTTGTCTTAGACAGGATATAACCAGGCGTCTTTTCGATTGTAATCTGGGAAGAGCCTGACGGAGGCATCTGTTCCGCATACCAGTTCAGCCCTTTGTCGTAATTCTCGTTGAAGAACTTAATCTCCCGTTTCGCTGTCACGATGTCTGGGTGCATGGCTAGAAACGCGATGAGCGAGTAGGTCCCGCACTTCGCGAAGCCTATGATAAGGCACTTCGGTAGGCGGCTTTTCATGCAGTTTTTATCCTCCCCTGAGTCTGAACACGTTGGTAGCGTGACCTCATCAGGTTGGCGATCGGTCCCAGCTCGAGAGTACGCCACTGGATGGTTGTGTAATTCTGGTGAGGAGTTGTAAGTTGTAAGCACAACCAGAAGAATTACAACGGCAGCCACCATCAGCGACTTAGAATTGAACAAGCGTCTATACTCCATCTCAGTTTTCAACGGTCTAGACGCAGAGACGCAGCGCGACAAAAACTGCCATCTGACAGTAATTGATTTTTGTCCGTTGTATATGTATAGTCTCCCATCTGTTAGAGTAACTTACAACATAATAGATTGTAATACAGCGTTTATTATCTATCTCGATGTCAGGTTCTAGGTCCCTGTGGGTTATAAATAAACAAGCTATACATAAAGATTTTACAATTACTTTCCCTGTGCTCTAATAAATCTCTCGTACAAAATCAATGGTTGAAAGGTTAATGTTCAGGTTGAGAACAGCGATCATGTGATCGGAAGTGAGCTGAACGGAAACTGGTACGCGTTTTTTTGTTTGTACCTCCATTTCTCTCTGTTTGAGATCCACCGTCAAACTGTCACTAAGATGTATTTGAATCAAGTTTTAAACATAGTTGGAGAGTTAAAAGCTAAGCGGCTACTTGGAGGGGCGGGAAAAGTGCGTGGGGGGGGGGTTGTTGAACAGACTGAATAAATTACAACCTATAATTTAATTGTGACTTTGATCAGAGGCGGCTTGGAGGGGAGGGCAAGTTGGGCAACCCAGCCATTCCCTGCGATTGTAAAATGGGGGGGGGGGGGGCTCGTTAAAGAGACTATATTGTACTTTTGTCACCATCAGTCGATCATACAAATATTTGTGGCACTTATATGGCACTCGCTTAGGGCCCCGCGCACTGCCAAGGCTGCCTCTGCTATAATGATGTAGCTTCAAACAAAAAAAACGCCCATACTATTTTCAAAGTATGTCCTCTCTTAAGAACGCTCAATGGAAGTAAAGAATTAGATTACAAAGAGAAGTATCTGCTAGAGAGTTTACAATACAGACAATAAATAAGAATGAAAAAAAAAGAAGAAAAAAAAAACAAAAAAAACTAATATTACGTGTCATTGTCTCAATGAGTTTGGATCAGTCGTATAATTCAATGTATAAATCTAGACTAACAAAAATACATTTGTGCGATACGAAATACGACTACCATTTGCTTTTGTTTAGCGCAACGTCATGCTCTTGGCTTTCTCAACAGCGCTATGATCCTATCATTTGTCTGGACCAGTTGTGAGAGGCGGGGGGGGGGGGGGAGAAGGAGGGGTAATTGTGAATGTTGGCGTGATCGCTTTTTTTGTTTTTAAATGTTGTCCTACTTAAATTTGAAATTAGGGTTTGAGTCTCCTCAAGGGGACTAACCCAACTTATACAACCATATCTTGAACAGAAACATTTCCTACCCATGTTTGATAAAAAACAAAATATATAATTTGATTAATTACCAATAGTTAAACAACTATTTGGTTAATATTTTTATCCATTGATTCTAGTTATGTCAGGTACAAGGCATCATTGCCCTACCTCCAGCTTGATCCAAATAGGGTGTGGTAGAAATAACATTGATCAGTGGCGTAACTAAGGGGGGGGGATGGGGGGGGGAGAATTTTAAAATCCCCCCGGGCCCCCACCTAGGGGGGGCCCCCAAATGGGTGTCCGAAATTTATTTGTAAATACATAAATTAATATGTTTGATTGACAAATAGTGTCAACGGGTGTCTTATTTTTTCAACATTTATGGATTAAATTTATAACAAAGACTAAACCTAGATCTAGGTCTATCAGTACGTTGACTTTGTTGACATTTTAAAAATATTTTTTCCCACAGAGATCAAATTTAAAAACTAAAATTAGTCTTACATTTTAAACTTTGTTGCCACGAATAAAACTGCATGATATACAGCGAATTCCAGGTATCTTGTTACCTTTACTAATAATAGATCTAAATGGCGAGTATTATATGGCTACACTAATTAACCTTGAAGCAAAATTTACAGAATCAAGTATAACAGATCTAAAAGTTATTCTTAACCCTTAAAGTGCTGAACTGTTTTACATTGAGTGCATACACAATTCTGATGTTTAGAGGCTAAACTACCACACGCGCTTTAAGGGTTAATAATGCTAGAATAGTCCATTATTCGGGTTTGGCGTCTATAATTTCAGAATTAAACTTCACACTCGAGTTATTACCCCTCTATTCATCTTTCCTCAATCCAATGGAAACTCTTTTTATTTCCATCTAATCCTTTTGCTTTCGAACAAAACATAAACAAAAAATAATGACGTAATATCATATAATATTAGCACATCCTTCCTTTTGAAGTTATTATCACACCCTTCCTTTTAAAGTTCTTAAGAGTGATATCTACTAGCAGGGCCGGCCCTAACATTTTCGGGGCCCTATGCGAAACAGATCGAGCGGGGCCTAGTCTGGGTAGGGATAAGCATAATGTCAAAATAATGTTTTTTTGAATTAGAAAATAGGCCTATGAAAGCTCGCAATGTCACTTTTTATTTATTGTCACCCCAAAATGTCAATTTCGTCTATTCTTCAGGAGATTTGAATAACTTCAAAAAAAGTTCAGGACTTTATCGTATATTTTGCCTTTTCATGAGATTTCCTGGAGCCCTGGAAAATCAGGAGGTCGCGAAAAAACTGTTATTTTATATACGTTATAATGGTTTAATTTAATAATGTACACTTGGAATTAGTGCGGGGCCTATGAAAGCGCGGCGCCCACTGCGACCGCATAGGCTGCAGTGGCCTAAGGCCGGCCCTTTCTACTAAGAATTATAAGAATTCGTCCATTTCTGGTTGTCTTGACTGGCACAACAAGTTCTCTAGACGTTGGTCTATAACTGTCTGTTTCGTTTGTTCCAACAGTTTGCAGTTCATTGTCTTCATCGGTATCATAGTACCCAGAGATGTCTTCATTGAAACTCTTATTCAAAAAGCGTTGATTTCTTCTGTATGTTTTTCCACCGTTTGTCTTTATGATGTAAGATCTGGGTGATGAATGTTTTTTATGACAACTGCTTTCTGCCATGTTTGAACTCTCCGACAGAATAATCTTTAGGTAGTCTTGCTTTTGCATCGTATTTCACTTTTCTTTTCATCTGTCGTTCGTTGAGTAATGTCTCTGCATTTTGAGCTACCGATGGTTTCAATAGTTTGTGATCAGTTGGAATCATTCCCTGAGTCTTCTACTCGTCAGCAATTGTGATGGTGAATACGGCAGTCTACTTATCGGAGTATTTCTATACTCGATCTTAACGAGATATGGATCTTTCTCACTTTTGTATGCTCTAAATCCTTTTGCTTTCGCACAAAACATAAACAACCAACAATGACGTAATACCATATAATATTAGCACAGAATCTTCTTCATGCAGTGGAAAATTAAGAATTTTTTGCCTATCTTGAATTCTGGTTAAAGCTCCTGCGCCCAATTAATATAGTTCAGAAGAAACTACAAAAGTCTGGACTGCATATAAGGAAAGCTGCTGAAGAAATTAGTACCCTTTCATGCTTTCTGCAAAATGATGACAAACTGATAAAAACCCAATCCATCGAAAAAGCAAAAGAAGGTAGTGAATACTATGGATTCCCAGTAATCAAAACAACCAGAAGAAAGAAAAGACTTGATGGGAAGTTGAGTTCTAATGTAGGACTGTCAATAGAACTGCAATTCAAACGTAATACGACAGAAGTGCTGGACAAATTTCATATGGAGATGAAGGGCAGATTCTAAAGGCTGGAAAGAAAATGAATACCTTTGGGTTTCTTCTTGAACCAAGACACCTGTTAGATGAAGACACGCTTGTGACAAACTGTGCTACTTTTCCTGTTTGTATGATGAAATAAATGGAAAATCGCTTTTTCAATGATGTCATTGATGCACGAGCACTTTTCATTAATAAACCAGTAATACAATCACCAATAGACATATTGAGGAAACAGGCTTCATATGGGAATTGCGTGTGCTCAAACTTTGCAATCTCCTCAGAATACCGCTAACTCAGGCCACTTCCATTACGTCATGTGAGAGATCATTGTCAAAGCTCAAGTTCATCAAAAACTATTTCAGGAGCACAATGACACAAGAAAGGCTTATCATGGTTTTAATGTCAGTGAAGTCACAAATACTAGAAAGTATCGATGTAGTTGATGTTTTAGATGTCTTTGCTGCACATAATGCACGACGTGAAGCGATATCAATTTAGATTTGTCGCTTGTGCATTATTTAACTAATAAACAACGGTATTATTCATTAAAATAGTCTTGATGATTACTTTTTGTTAAGTTTACTGATATACTGAACCAATTTGATTTGGGGCTTATTTATTTTTGCGTACATTATCTCATGTCATATGTCGAATGTCAAAATGCAAGGGGCCCCCAAAGAGGTCAATCCCCCCGGGCCCCCAAATCCCTAGTTACGCCCCTGACATTGATAAGCTGTTCACCAGATCGGAAAAGACATGTGTCAATAATTTGAGCTCTATAATATGTTATAAAATTGTGATCTTATGATATCTATATTACTCACACTAGGAATCGATTCATTAGTCCTGAATATATTTTTTAAATGAATTATCATATAGAACTATCTTTTAAATCGATGATAAAATGGAGTCCTCAGTTTTTGGATGGGGAGGTAATGTAAGACACTATAAAATTACTGTATCAATTTAAATAGAAAGGTCTATTACATCCCTCTTGCCCCCACTGAATATAATTTTATTAACTCATCCTCTCTTAATCGACGATACCATCGTCGATTCGGCCCCATTAGATTAAATTAATGTTTAATTTTATAAACTTTTTTTTTATGTTATATAAAAAGAGCATACATGCATTCCCCTTTAACTCAATACGAAATAAAACATCTTCTGATAACAAACAACAAGACTATTGAAGCTTAATCACAACAGGGGAGTGAAATAGTAATGATCAAAATGAAGAATTCATTAAAAACATGGAAAAATAATTACGGAGAGAAAGAGTTATAGGTTACAATCAAAAGTCAAGAATACAGTTTTAATTTTACTTGCAAGCGGATGTTACGCTTCGGAATGTTTTCACAAATTTATTTATATCAATTTAAAAGCCTAAAAAAACAACAACTTTCAAAGTGATTCTCCATCTCTTGTAAAGTTACAAATTAGGTATGTAAATGTGCCAACGTCTTCTAATGTTTGTTTACATAGATGAATTCAACATGTCGGTTTATTTCTACCACAATCTAGTTACAAAACATTTATTATAATTTGTTTAACATATAACAGGTATGGACTTTTGACAGACTACGGACAAAAAAGAACGCTTTCTGATTACAAACAAAAATGTTATTGAAGTTTAATCATAACAGGGTAGAATTTACAAATGTGAAAAATACACAGTTCTGCCAGAGCGTGAAAGAAATAATTACGGAGATAAAGAGTTAACTCACTCTGTCTGACTGTTCATTAGTCTGACTGTCTGTCTGTCTGTCTTGTAAAAAGTATGTACCCATTCTCGGAGCAAGTTGAAACTTTGCAGTTTTATTTATTGGTATAGACACAATATGATTCGATACTAAAAATAAGCAACTATTCAACAGACTCACTAAGGGAGAGGTACAGATTCATTTCCATGCTAATTGATTTCACTGCAATGTTTAGTTCAAAATGTTATTCTTTTTATTTAAGGTGCATTTTCTCCTATAAGTTTTAAAACATGTGCAATCATGAGATGGGAAATCGGCTCCCATATTTATGGTGAAACTAGGAGTAAATCCTCTTAACGTTTCAAGCATGACATGTTTTAGGAAAATAGTATAGGGAGTAACGAGGAGGCAGTGGATTGTCGCAGAACTCCTTTGGATATTTATAAGAGTCGATTTAAAATTATGTTTAGCTTTAATTAAGCTATTGGCTGGCAAGTCTGCATCGATTGGTTCATAATTAGCCAATAATTTTAGGAGATGAATATGATATATACAAATTGACTCCCGAACTACTGTGTACAGTACACGCTATCTATTGTTCTGTCTTTTTTTTTTCTTTCAATTAATCATAAAAATGGGTCATTTAAAATGAATGGCAGTAAATTTGCATTCTAGATTCCGTGACACAGAGATGTCACCAAGTTTTCTATTTATATAAAGAAATTTTTAATTTAAATTGGTATAGTAGAGAAATGTCTTATATCAAAAACATATAAATTTTATTACAATAAATACAAACAATTATATTTTTTTTTGTAAATTTTTTATAATGATACGTTTTAAAAACATTATAGAACTATATTGGTATTTTTGCAAGTTAATGTACAGAAAGATTAATTATGAAATAAATATGCAAATTGTTCTTATTAAATCACGTAGAGAGTTCTCTATATCGTTGTACTACGAAAATAAAAACGCAAAGGTCATTCCTACAAAGATAGATAACTGTTGGTAAAGTTGTCATCTATTTTTAATGTATATAAGTAATACTAAATTTTAAAGGTCAAATACAGTTTCAGCATTGCTCAACGTATATGTTACTTCAAAATATGTATATATAACCTTAAAACTCTGTTGTCTATGTGTGTCTTGTGGCGCATGTGTAGAAGGTTGGCTTTCCAGGCTAAACGTACAGAGTTCGATTATCTGGACAGGTATATTTTTTATGTAAACTTTTTTCCTGGCTTTTTTTTTTTTAGTGAATAAACAAATGTTTTTGGTATTTGCTTCACATTGCGCAGTCACAAACATTTGATATTTTAACTGCGGTTTTTAATTCCACATGTCAACATTGCGATCAATAAGCCTTAATGGTGTATATAAACGGTAGATTAAACTTTAATATTATTTTTAAACTTTATTTCTTCTTTCTGCGACAGAGTTAAGCATCTATCTTTTGAGAGCTGATACATGTATACAAATCAAATGCTAAGAATACAGTTTTAATGTAACTTGGAATCAGATGATACTCTTCCGGATTTATTCACAATTTAATCGTCGCTGAAGATATCTCTTTAAAAATTTTGTTGTTATTTTATCTATATGCGTGATTCTCAATTTCTTGTAAATATACAATGATTATATAAAATGATTTTACGTCTTCTAATGTTTGGTTATTTAGCTGAACTTAGTATTCTGTGTCCTTTCTACCACAATTAAGTATAACCTATTTACAAAGATTTTATTAACTCTTTATCTAACCCCACCACGCACAATGGAGTTTGTATGCAATAAAAATTTAACCATGTGTTTTCTTTGACACCAATTCTCGGATCTAGCAGAAACTTTGCACTATTATTCATTTGCATACACAAAAAAATATAACAATTTGAGCAATTTATTAATAAATTACTTTTTAAAAACCTTTTTGTGATACAACAAAGGGAAATTATCACTTTATTTTCACAGATACGCCTAAATGTGCAGGGTTTAGTTCCCTTAGATAAATGAAGACGGTTTTCCCCCACACCTGTAATCGGGTGGTTCCTCAGAGCGTTCTAAAACTTCCACAATAAAAGATAATAAAATAAACTTTAGGAGAAAAAACAACACAAAGAGGATATTAAGAGTAGATTTAGATTAGTCTCATAGGTTTATTAAAATTTGTACTAGATCTAGACCAGTGGTCTTCAACGGGGGAGGGGAGGTGTTTTCGTGAAATTGGGGGGCACTGGAAGCCAAAGGGGCATTTGGCCCAAAAAAAAGTGAAGACCACTGATCTAGAATAATAGCAGGGGTTGACATTTTTTCTGGTAAACTTCTATAGGTTGGAGCTAATAATAAATCCACTTTTTTAAGATTTGCAACAAGATCTGACTGTCAGAAGAATGGCCAACACCTTGAACACAATATTACATTATCACCTATCTCGAAAAAGACAATTTACAACTCTGTCAGAACTACCAGACGATTTCAGCTACCCGTCGCCTCAGCAAGGCGCCTGCGTGGAAACATCTAGTAGTAGAACTAGATAGGCTAAATACGGTTAGCGAACAAGGCCCCTGCAGGATACCCTCGGTGACCTTTTTTTTTTTATCTCACTCCGGGTGGGGATGGAGCAATCTATAATGAGAAATTACTTTACACATTAATAAATCTATTTCATTTCTCGGTTATATTATTTCCTTCATCAATTATCTTTTGTAAACCATTTTAATTTATAAATTAATTTAATATGCTGGTCTGTTCTTACTGTTAGTTGCGGTGTGCCTGTTAAAATATCTTTTATATGTGAGTGGGATGAAAAAATTCAATTACCCCTAGACCTTTACAACGAGCCAAAAATTATTATTTAAACATCTCGTCAACACTTCTGTAATTGTACCACCGTAGTCCATAGCCAAAGCCCTTACAAGGCCCCCTGAACATTCATAGTCTTGGCATGGGAGTGTTACGTATCATAACGTATGTGCTTTGACCAGTGGCGTAGCACCCATGGCGTGTAGGGGTTCATTTCGCCCAAACGGGCCCTTGTAAGGGGAAAAATTGGTAAGAATTTCTATCAACTATTGCATTGTTTAGACATTGAAAGCTTCTGTCAGTAGGGGCTCGTTAGCCATGGCTGGCCATCCACCTAGGTGAAGGGAAACTCTGAATGCAAACCTCTGCTGCCCTGCAGCTATACCCAATCATGTGAAAGGCATCGGGAGTCAACCCTGAGGAAAAATCAGGAGCTGGCGACCCTAAGGCACTTTGCAGCACCCAGTGCTACACCCTGGCAGAAGCTATGACGCCTCTGACCCCAAACTGTATCGATACTGCCGTTCCTTTGAATACTTCAGCTGCGTGGAGAAGGGGGGGGATCTGATGTGTGGGCGACATCGTTCCGCTCAGAGCTAATGCCCAGGCATTCATTTCATTTCCATGAGATGATCCATAGTCACTTCGCGACTGAAGAAGGCCATATATATTGTTTTAAAATTGTCCTCCTCCCTCTCCCCCCCCCCCCGACTGTGTTAATGCGTTAAGTAACTGAAGTGACGATCGCTGATTCTTTTCGACAGAGGGTTGTTTTTCTTGAATCGGTTTTTGTGTGTGTATGTGTGTGTGTGTGTGTGAGTGAGAGAGAGAGAGAGAGAGAGAGAGAGAGAGAGAGAGAGAGAGAATCGGGATGCGTACCTTTTATTAGGAGAACTGTGAAATTATTTCTTTTTATTTGGAGTTTTAACTGTTCATAGTGGATTGTGCCTTTGCAATCAGAAGGATATCGGCGCGAAGCAGGACGTTTTGGCGCCGCCGTTTTGGCGACGCCGTTTTTGCCCCGCCGTTTTGGCGCGAAGGTCGTTTTGGCGCGAGCCGTTTTGGCGACGGGACGTTTTGGCGCTAAATACATTATGTACGTTTATTGAATTTTTCTTTTAAAAGAATTATTCATATCTATGTTTTGCATGAGTGTTGTGTGTTAAGACATATTTTTCACGTACTAAATGTAAATGTGTGTTTGTTTTCACATCATTTTCTTTAATAAACATTTTGGCTTGTGTATGTGTGTTTATTAAGAGGCACACTTTTATTTAATGACTGTATTGTCACCCAAATCACCCCTACCCAATTTCTCAAAATATATCTTTTCAAAGTATCTTAGTGTCGTGAATTTGTTTCTATCTATTGTCGCCCATAGTGTTTGTTTACATTTGTGGATTCACGTTAGAGTTCGTACTGACCACATTCCATGTCTATGTGTGGAGTTATTGTCGTCATTCAGCGTAATAGAGCTTTAGATGTTAACATGGTTTTTGTTATATTAAAGTGTGACACTTAGCTAGTTCGTATATTACACTAATGTCAAATAAAAAACAAAATCTTTTGGAAAGAAATCCAAAAATGTCATCCAGTGCAATAAGCAGAACTCACATATAGCATGTCATTACCATTCAGGAATCTGACTTATTATAGGCCTATATTCATGAAATAAACAAAACCTTTATAATTAAAAAAAAAAAAATTCGCTGAACGGTGTTAGAATTCATACTATACATACAATATTATGGTAGAGTGAAATAAACATTGTTATAAAAGCTACGTGCTTATTAAATAATCGTCAAATGATATCTCGCGCCAAAACGTCCCGTCGCCAAAACGGCTCGCGCCAAAACGTACCGTCGCCAAAACGGCGGCGCCAAAACGGCGGCGCCAAAACGTCACGTACCGATATCGGCGACCTGACAATCGGTGAGTTAAGTTTCTTTAGTCTACTCCAAAGTCGTCACAATATATCCGCTGTGTTAGCTCGACTCCCACAAGACATTCTGTATGGCAATCTAACTCAAGGCAGGGGAGCCGCTGGTGGACCACTTTGACGGTATACGGATGTCTGCAAACGCGACATAAAGCTCTTCAAAATCGACACTAGCAGCTGGGAAAAAGTGACCCTGGATAGAGTTACAAGGAGAGCGTGCATTAAGGAAGGGTCTCGGATTGCAGATGCCGAGCATGGTGGTAGTAGAAAGAAAGTGCAACCTGTGACCGAACCTGTGACCGCAGCTATGCATGAAGGGTTGGCTTCTTGAGTCTCGCAAGAAGTTGCAAAGGGAAAAGATCGTCTCTCGAGATGCAAAATGCCACAGAATTCTTAATATTTTATTTTTCTCATAGCAAAATAACAAAATGATGTAAATCCATAGACATATATATATAGACTGGACGATAAAGTAAAAATTATTATGGGAAACATTTGGGAAAAGATAAGTTTGTATGAGTTATACAGCAGTTATGAGCAGTGTAAAATTAAAAGTATTTATAGTTGTTGTTTTTTTCAGTCATAACCTATATAATTGATAGAACCCTTCTGTATTATTATATCTCTAATCGTGCCTAATTATAAATAGTTTTAAATACTAGATTTAGATCTAGTCTATATAAATACTATAGTAAAAAAATACTACTTTTACTAGTACTATACTACTATACTATACTATAACTATAAACTATAATTGTAATCTGTATAGTCTAGTCTATAGTCTATAGTTAGTAGGCCTATATAAATAGTCTAGGACTAGATTCAAGATTGTCACTTGATCTATAATCTATTCTATACTTATACTAGATCTAGTCTATAGTCTGCATGCATAGATGATAGACTGACTAGTTTAATAGTTAGTAGTAAAAAGTATGAAAAGTATTAGACCTAGTTATTACAAATATTAGTCATATTTATTAGATTTAGATCTATCAATATTAAATTAGTGACAGTCACAGTGTCAGTGACACTGAATTATTGTGACTTACTGAAACTGAAAGTTAATGTGTATAATATTCATTTTTTTTTTCAACCTTTAGAATTTATCCTTGGCCTATCGTACTACGAACATTATAGCACGTTCTGCTCATTTATTTTTTTTGACTAAAAACTAATTCTAACAATTTGAATCGATAAGACGACCGCCATACATTAATAAAGAAGCCATGTCAACAAACATAGATCCACATCACAAACCTATATATATATTTGCCTATTTCTATGATTATGAAACAAAGGCAAAATATTGGGAATATGGCAGTTTTGTACTTTTCAAAACTAAAGATCATAATTATATATTGGCTGAAATGTTAGTCCTAGAATTTATAGCTCAATTGCCGCCATTTTTTTTCACATAGATAGAGTACATAAAACATATTTGACTTCCCCCAAATAAAAATAACTTCCTACTTCCAGTCTATATTTATTTATGTCTATGTGTAAATCCTTACTATAGTATGAAATGTATTAAAGGAAGGTAACTCTTAAATTGTCAGAACTGCATTTTATTATGTTCTGTCGTGGTGGATTTTTAGAAATAATAGTAATAATAACAATTGTGTAAAAAAAAAATTGAAATTATTTTCTTGAATAGATTATGTTTCTTTGGGTTTTTGTTAATTTGTTTTTCTTTGATATTATGTTACATATTTACTAGTTATGATACATGAATTGATATTATAAGAAGACAGTACTTTTAGCTTCTATATTGCCAACGTGTAAGTCTTCCAATTGTTAAAATAACACTGACTACTTAACCAATTCTCAGGCTTTAAAGAAGTCTCTCTAGTGCTTGGTTGCCATGAAATAGTTTTTGTTGAATTTGAAACTGATGTTGAGGCTGGAGCAGCTAAAGGTGATTATCAGAGTTTTAAGATTACACCTACCAATGCAATGAAGATTACATTTGCTAAAAAAAGAGATCACTTACAGGTACTATATTTATTTTTTCGGTTTGTGGTGATTCTATCACCTCTCTAGGACTTCTCGGTGTCAACTAGTGAAGATTAGTTGTCCCGGGGTTTCATTGGGGGTAAAATTATCGCCAGACCAGACCTGCTTGTAGTCATAATCTACTTAGATCTAGTCCACTAAATTCCTCATGAGCGCACTGCAATGCTGCCTGGCTTCAATGTTTGGTTTGATGACAGGTCAACATGTGGAAGCCGGTGCAGTTCTGCCAACTTGTGGATGTTTCTCCGATTTTGATGAGGAGAAACGGTCAGACTAATAAAGTCCCTTTGGACCTGTATACAATGGCGCCGAACTCACGTCTTATCCGCAACGTGATGACTGAGTGATGTCCAGGAACAGTGTTGATTAGCCCAGCTTTAAGTATATAGTGGTGGACATCAATACATCAGGAATAGGAAGTCGAGCTGATCTGTCAGCTGGTCAACGCACCAACAACATCATTAACAATGAACAAGTTTCGATCTTCGCTCTTTGTAATGAACATCAAAAACTGATCTTGTTTTGACCACTCGCTAATGCTCCTATATCTGCGACTATGAATTTATAATTGATGAACTCCAGCGGGTATATTACAATGAACAGTGTAATTGATCATGAGCTCTAAACAACTTCTCAATAAACTTGACTACCCAACAGTATCATATGGTCTCTGGACGTGGATGCGTTCACCTGTTTGTCTTGTGTGGTATTGTAAGGGAAAGTATAATCTGAATAAACCACATAAAATCTGAATAAACCACATAAAATCTGAATAAACCACATAAAATCTGAATAAACCACATAAAATCTGAATAAACCACATAAAATCTGAATAAACCACAAAAAATCTGAATAAACCACATAAAATATGAATAAACCACATAAAATCTGAATAAACCACAAAAAATCTGAATAAACCACATAAAATATGAATAAACCACATAAAATCTGAATAAACCACAACAAATGAAATACTTTTATTGTTCAAACGTGCAATAGGAGCATTAACTTTGGAATGAAATATTACAGTTCTCTAGGACGCACAGCACATTCAAGATGAATCATAGAATCATAAAACGAGAACAAATTTTAGTGGCTGATGATGAGAAATGCGCTAACGAACTAAATTATTTTTATTCTCGTTTTGACAAAGAAGAATTTGTTGATCTACACAAAGAACTTTTCAACACTCTGTTCAAAGGAAAACAAGAGCCCTACGTCAATTTTGTAACTGAGGATGAAGTGACCTTGTTATTTAAAAGAGTAAACGTAACAAAAGCTTCTGGACCAGACAAAATTAGTGGCAAGCTGATCAAGCTATGTGCGGAGCAAATCTGATAATTTGCTGGATTGCGGGCGTATCTGGACTAATAGTGAGAGATCCAAGATAGTGGCTTAGCTAGTGTCGGGAGGGTTGGTCCAAATGTCATGGTTGAAAATAAACTCAAGATGAACGAAGACAAGACAGAAATAATTAAGATTGGCACTAGGAACAATGTCTCAAAAGTTGAAAGCACAGATTCTCTCTTTATCACGAACTGCCATGTTCCTTTTGTCCATGTAGAGCGGAATCTTGGAGTTTTCTTCGACTCAACACTATCTTTCGACCCACACATAAGTCAGCTCTGCAAAGGTCTTTATCTGCAGCTGCGCAGATTAGGCCAGATCCGACCATATTTAACAACAGTCAACAAAAACGCTAGCTGTGGCATTCATACTCTCCCGCCTTGACTACTGCAACGCCGTGCAAGCAGGTATACCTGATGACAAAATAGCCAAGCTACAACGTATACAGAACAACGCCGCTCGAATAGTCCTTAAAAAAACTAGACAAGATTCTGCTACTACGCTCTTGCGCACGCTCCATTGGCTTCCTGTGAAAGCGAGAATCGATTACAAGGTCGCCACACTTTGTCATCAGTGTATATATAACAATGAGATGCCCTTGTACCTTAACGAACTGATTACTCCATATGTCCCGCAGAGAGCCCTGCGCTCAATGGACTCAACGCTTTTAGTAAAGCCACGTTTCTCCCTCAAAAGCTACGGTCTGCGTGCTTTTTCAGTTCACGGACCAAAGGTTTGGAACTCACTCCCCATTGATCTCAGACAGACAACATGCTACACCACTTTTAAGAAGAACATTAAGACCTATCTGTTTAAAACTTTTTTAGATTAACTGTCATTATAGCTCTCGTGTTTATGTTTGTAATGTTGTTACAGCGCCTTGAGCCTACATTTTGTTTGTTAACAGCGCTTTATAAATAAAATTATTATTAATTATTATAATGTGAAAATCCCCCCCTCGGGCCCCCACTTGAGAGGGGCCCCAAATGAGTGTCCAAAATGTGGTTTTACATTAAATATTATACCATTATCTCATGTTATGATGTCGAATGTCAAAATGCAGGTTCCCTTAAAAGAGGTTACCCATCCCTGGCCCTAATATCCCTAGCTATGCCACTGATCCAAGGACTAGGTCGTTTGATCTCAGCAACTGTAAGTTGTCCTTGAGCTAAAATGGATAGATCCAACAGCTCTGCCATTCACATACACAGGCTAGCCTCTTTAAGATCGTGATAATGTTGCTAGAACGAAACATAGATTGTAGTGATAGATCAAGGTGTGAGACGGACACAGAAGGAGAAATGGAACGATACATCCACTTTGAAGTTTCAACACTTTAGTCTGTTGCATTTTGTGAGACTGACACAGAAGGAGGAATGGAACGATACATACACTTTGAAGTGTCAACACTTTAGTCTGTTGCATTTTGTGAGACTGACACAGAAGGAGAAATGGAACGATACATCCACTTTGAAGTTTCAACACTTTAGTCTGTTGCATTTTGTGAGACTGACACAGAAGGAGGAATGGAACGATACATACACTTTGAAGTTTCAACACTTTAGTCTGTTGCATTTTGTGAGACTGACACAGAAGGAGAAATGGAACCATACATCCACTTTGAAGTTTCAACACTTTAGTCTGTTGCATTTTGTGAGACTGACACAGAAGGAGAAATGGAACCATACATCCACTTTGAAGTGTCAACACTTTAGTCTGTTGCATTTTGTGAGACTGACACAGAAGGAGAAATGGAACCATACATCCACTTTGAAGTGTCAACACTTTAGTCTGTTGCATTTTGTGAGACTGACACAGAAGGAGGAATGGAACGATACATACACTTTGAAGTTTCAACACTTTAGTCTGTTGCATTTTGTGTGACTGACACAGAAGGAGAAATGGAACCATACATCCACTTTGAAGTTTCAACACTTTTAGTCTGTTGCATTTTGTGAGACTGACACAGAAGGAGAAATGGAACCATACATCCACTTTGAAGTGTCAACACTTTCAGTCTGTTGCATTTTGTGAGACTGACACAGAAGGAGAAATGGAACCATACATCCACTTTGAAGTGTCAACAATTTTAGTCTGTTGCATTTTGTGAGACTGACACAGAAGGAGAAATGGAACCATACATCCACTTTGAAGTGTCAACACTTTAGTCTGTTGCATTTTGTGAGACTGACACAGAAGGAGGAATGGAACGATACATACACTTTGAAGTTTCAACACTTTAGTCTGTTGCAAGACAATCTTTCCATGTTTGTTTGTTATACATGTTTCTCATACTCCTTTAGAATTAAAGATAATTAAGACATAAGACAATTGGAGGGGGGTGGGGTGGTGATGACAAGGTTTGAAGCCGGGACTAACGTGACCGTCGAACAACACTCCAGAGCACATAATACACGACAGGTCAGCCAAATGACTAGAGGCCAATCCTAGATATACACCCACTATCACTTGTTAGACAATTGTTATCTCCAGATGCGGCAGCGTTGTTATTGTTGTTGTTTGTTTTGTTTTTTGTTGTTTTGTTTTTTCAACTTCTGATGTGTTCAACTTAAGCGATCTGGCACCTTTCCTTTATGCTTCGCTCTCCCCCCTCCCCCTTCCCCCTATCTGGACCTATTCTGCTCTCTTATCTTGAAGATTTTTCTGTTGCACTTACATCAGTATATCATATAAGTGTACGACCTGCGGCTCTCCTGCCCTCCTGAAGCTCAACATCCATCCATCCATGTTTTTGTTCCACTGGCAATCAAATCATTAAATAAAATGAAGCTATCTGATATAAACTTTTTTTTATGTAAACTATGAGTGAGTCTGGTGTGAATGTATACTTTGTTGGGTTTTTAAATAGCTATATTGCTTTGTTTGGTGTAATGCACAAATTTTAAAACAAATTTCCATATGGATAATAAAGATTATTATTATTA
>NC_074715.1:10939285-11051785 GCF_947242115.1 Biomphalaria glabrata
ACTCTCAGTGGACCACTTCGGGGGCCGATTCTGAGTTTGTGTTTCCACACAAACAGTCTTTGTAATCTTGTTTGTTTTGTTTTTTTACTTTTCGGCACTGTAGAAAAAAAATCTAAACTCTTTCGTTTATAGCAGTGATGCCCAACCTAATTCAACCTGAGGGCCAAATTAATTTCCGAGACTCGTGTCACGGGCCACATGACCGAAAAGGTACAAAAAACGAAATGAAATTGGCCTAAAACAATTTTAATAGAAACCGGTTGATCTAGTAGTTACTACTTACTGTGATTACATTAATTAATCTTCTTCTTCTTCTAGCCAGCTTTATTGCTGCTGAGCTGTGAGCTCTTTTGCAGACTGTGCCAAGGAAAATCAGTGTGCTGTTTTCTTCAGTTGTTTAGCACAGCCGTACAGGGTGTTGGTTATGTTGGGCTGTAGTGGAAGTAGGGTCTGCCTAAGGTGGATTAGGGAGGGGCATTCAAAGAGGATATGGTTACATTAATTAATGGGAAATCTGAAAGAGATCTTTTTTATTGTTTTCGTCGGAAACTAGTCTCATTTCTCTACTTAAAATGAAAGCAAAATGATAGCTAGCTAGCCAACGACTCATTTTCTTGTCTCTTTTTGATAAATATTCCCATCGATCCTCCAATTTCTAGGAGTAGTTTAAAAATCTTTTTATTCGTGCACAAACTAAGAATGATGTAATACTTTATATTTGTTTTATAATGCCAATTATCTGTTGTTGAAAAACAAACAACGGCTACACTTTCAATACAACTCAAATTTGTTGGCTTATTATGGTTCCAACAAAAAAAAATCCGTTCACTTTTCCTGGTAGATTCTAATTCTACTTGAACTCTCCAATTTCATAAACGTATAAATGTTAAATATAGGTCATGGTGCCAATCCATCAGAGGGTCCTAAAGGAGGTAAGATACATTTCTCAACATTTTATTTATTTATTTATTTTTGGAAAAGAAGGCGATTTTCTACTCTTTGGGCCGGATGGAACCTTGTGGCGGGTCGTATCTGGCCCGCGGGCCGTATTGTGGGCATCACTTGTTTATAGCATAAAGTCATTGTTTATTTTTACTTGACAATAGAGATCTTTCGTTTGACATCCTTGACATTGTCTACATTGTCTATTTGTTTCAACATTTTGTGTCTTTTCATTATTTTTATTTTACCGTTTTCTTCAGTTTCCGTTGTATCGTCCCAATACATATTTGATAAAAGCGCCAATATTTAAACTAACTAGCAAAATAATTTTTTTGAATGGAATTATTAGAATAAAGATTTTTAGTAATTTAGTAGCTTTCAAGAGGCTACTATATGTTTAACATTGGGAATTCTGTCACTTACGTTCAATAAGTGTGGTGATTGTGGGTATATATTTTAATAAGATTTATCTGTAGGAAAAAAGGTTTAAGATCTATGTGTTATTGAATGCAAATAAAAATATTTTTTTTTTGTTTAAAAACGCAAAAGCTATAAAACAGCAACCATTTCTTTGAAAACCCGTAGGCTTAATCTTCAAATACAAAAACAAACCCTAATAAAAACAAACAAAAAAATGTTACATTTGTATTGCTAAGTTACATACTCTCTGTCATGCAAACTACTACATTTACTCACAAGATATGTTTGTACTTTTCTTAAAAGAAAAAAAAATCTATGTAGTATGCATATAAGTTGGACATAATTTAATACAACAATTAATAAATAGGTTTTCATATTATCACGTAAACTGCAGTACTACACTACAGGCAAAGAACACTTAACTAAAGGATTTTTTTAACGGAAATGTTTTTTTTTTCTTGTTTTTTTTTTTGACTATTTGAATAAGAGATTGACCATTTACAAAACAATTAAATCAATTAGATATTAATTATAAGACATCAGTTAGGCCAGGTTCACCTTTCACTTGGCATTCACTTTCACCTACCCTTTGGTCGGCTGGACCGCTGGGGCACTTCACAAGATCTGTCAACCTTCTTTCTTCATTCTTCGCTGTCATTCGTCTTTGATAGAATTTAATTCTGATGTTCTTTCTGCAAATATTGAAACCTGCCTTTTTATCTGCCTGGGTGGACCACTTCGGGGGCCGATTTTGAGTTTGTGTTTCCACACAAACTGTCTTTGTAACCTTGTTTACTTGACAAAAGAGATCTTTCGTTTGACATCCTTGACATTGTCGACTTTGTCTATTTATTTCAACATTTCGTGTCTTTTCATTTATTTATTTTTACCGTTTTCTTCAGTTTCCGTTGTAGCGTCCCAATACATATTTGATAAAAGCTCTAATATTTAAACTAACTAGCATAATTATTTTTCTAAATGGATTTAATAGAATAAAGATATTTAGTAGTTTAGTAGCTTTCAAGAGACTACTATATTTTTAATAATGGTGAAACGCCCCTACTTGTCACATTAATATGGTGATTGTAGTATATATTTTAATAAACTTTATCTGTAAGAAAAAAGGTTTAAGATCTATGTGTTATTTAATTCAAATTTAAAAAAAAATTTTTTTTTTTAAAACAGCAATAGCTATAAAACGCAACCATTGTTAGTGGTGCCCGAAAGGGGAAAAGACACTATTAGTTTTGTGTGGAATGCCTGTCCGTCCATCCGTCCGTCCGTCCCGTTTAGATCAAGTAAATTAGAAAAGATTTTGAAAACCCGAGATCATGATCTTTTAGACCCTTCAAAGTTCTGATGCATCGCTACTTCTTCTTTCTGAAAGGGAAAAAAATAATTTTTGAAATCAACTATGCAAGTAGTTTTTTCATAAAAATACACCATTTTTACAACTATACGTTATTAATAGTAACAAACACTGTATGCTATTTCCACACAAATCACAGCTGTAACCTTGTCTACTTGACAAAAGAGATCTTTCCTTTGACATCCTTGACATTGTCTACTTTGTCTATTTATTTCAACATTTCTCTTTTTTTTTTTATTTATCGTTTTCTTCAGTGTCCGTTGTATCGTCCCAATACATATTTGATAAAAGCGCTACTATTTAAACTAATTAACATAATAATTTTGTAAATGGATTTATTAGAATTAAGATATTTAGTAGTAGATATGTAGTAGCTTTCAAGAGACTACTATATATTTAATATTGGTAACACGGCAATTCACACGGAATAAATGTTGTGATTGTGGTATATATTTTAATAAACTTTATCTGTAAGAAAAAAGGTTTAAGATCTATGTATTATTTAATTCAAATTTTTAAAAATATTTTTTGTTTAAAAACAGCAATAGCTATAAAACGCAACCATTTTTAGCGGTGGGGAAAGACACTATTAGTTTTGTGTGGAATGCCTGCCCGTCCAACCGTCGGTCCGTCCCGTTTAGATCTCGTTAACTAGAAAAGATTTTGTAAACCCGAGATCATGATCTTTTAGACCCTTCAAAGTTCTCATGCATTGCTACTTCTTCTTTTCTGAAAGGGAAAAAATTAAATTTTAAAATCAACTATGCAAGTAGTTTTTTCATAAAATATACACCATTTTTACAACTATCGTTATTAATAATAACAAACACAGTATGCTATTTCCACATAGACAATAATTGTAACCTTGTTTACTTGACAACAGAGATCTTTCGTTTGACATCCTTGACCTTGTCGACTTTGTCTATTTATTTCAACATTTCTCATCTTTTCATTTTTTTTTTTACCGTTTTCTTCAGTTTCAGTTGTATCGTCCCAATATATATTTGATAAAAGCGCTAATATTTAAAATAACTAGTATAATAATCTGGTAAATGGATTTATTAGAATAAAGATATTTAGTAGTCTAGTAGCTTTCAAGAGACTACTATATTTTGTAATATTGGTAACATGGCAATTCATATAGAATATATATTGTGATTGTGGTATATATTTTAATAAACTTTATCTGTAAGAAAAAAGGTTTAAGATCTATGTGTTATTTAATTCAAATATTTTTTTTATATTTAAAAACAAAAAAACCGTAATAGCTATAAAACAGCAACCATTTTTAGCGGTCCCCGAAAGGGGAAAAGACACTATTAGATTTGTGTGGAATGTCTGTGTCCGTTTTTCCGTCCGTCTGTATGTCTGTCCCATTTTAGATCTCGTAAACTAGAACAGCTATTGAAAATCCGACATTATGATCTTTTAGACCTTTCAAAAGTCTGATGCGACGCCTACCTTTTTCTTTTCTGAAAGCAGAAAATTTAATTTTTAAAATCGACTATGCAAGCAGTTTGTTTTATAAAAATATACAATTTTTTTACAACTATTCACTATTAATAGTAACAATCACGGGAGACTATTTAGTGAGGAAGAAAAATATTTACATATATTTAACACATTCATACAAACGGTTTTAGACTTTTATCAAAAAATTTTTATAACTGTATTGCTAAGTTAAGTAACCTCTGTCATACTAAAGATTTACAAAAAAAAAATGTTTCCCTTTTTTTAAGAGAAAAAATCTATTTATTATGCTTATAAGTAAAACATAATTTAAAACAACAATTAATAAGTACTAAGTAATGCTCCGTACAGGATCACACCGTAGCATTACCATGTAGTCGACCGTGTTCTGAACTCCTGTCGTAAACCCGCTTTCTGAACCGTCTTGACTGCGTCGCCTCCGCTCTTATATAGGGTCCCTACTGGCCTTCTCGAACCGGACAGAACGCCGCTCGACGTTTCTAGGTGGTCAGATGACTACAACTCTCGTGACGCCCCTGAGCTCTGTTCACGTCGGCGATCCTTCCCGAACTCTCTTGTTGACACTCGTCTCGGCCGATCGTCGTAACTCGTCACGGTTGACCGCTCGTCTAGCGCTGGCCTGGGGCGATTTGCGTCGGCTGACTACACACACCCCACTACCCCCATTTGTGCTACCACCAGGTTTATAACAATATATAATATATACTCAGCCACACTAGTCTATGGATAGCTGAATACTGTATACACAACAACATAGCGGCGAGGAGACATGTAACAAAAGGAAATGTATTTTCTGTCATTGGACTTTGAAATAGAGATTTACCCTTTACAAAATAATAAGTTCAGTAATATAATCATATGACATCAATTAGGCCAGGTTCACATCTAACTTCACTTTTACCTAGTCCTTGGTCTGCTGGACCGTTGGGGCACCACACAAGATCTTCATTCTTCTTTGTCATTTGCCTTTGATACAATTTCATTCTGATATTCTTTCTGCAAATATTGAAACCTGCCTTTTTACCAGGGTGGGTGGACCACCTCGAGAGCCGATCTTGAGTTTGTGTTTCCACACAAACTCTCTTTGTAACCTTGTCATTATCTAGAATAATGTTCAGTCTAGTATTCCAACCAAGTTTCCAATACTCTTCCAAAATAATGAGGTTGAAAATTCCCAAGAGCTTTATTTAGGAACCTTGTTTAAAAGGATCGCAAGACTTACATCCACACCTGAGTCACAATTAGCATCTCACAGACTTTGAACAGTATTTTTAACCTTAGAAAACAACGGGCAATCTAGAAACACATGTTTCTCTTCCACTTCCGCTGACATGTTACATAGTTTACATTGACAACAGATTTCTAAAATATTGACCTTCTTGCGCTTAATAGATGTCATACCAAAAATGAGGATATTTAGCTAGCCTTGGGCGCAACGGCCTTATTATGAAGATTTATAAAGGAATCCCTAAACTCTACTATACCTCTTTCCTTTCCCCATTTGATTCTGAGACCCAAGTTCTCCTTTAATGTGTACATTAGTGTCGTGTACATTTCCTTAAGCTTATTGTGTATAAAGATAAGATAAGATAAGATAATTTGTATTGATCCAATCAAATGGAAATTCAGTTTGACTACAATTGACAACCTCAGCGTATCTACTGTAACAAAAACATTATAGATGCAAATACGCACAACATACACCATCACAACCAGCGCTTAATGAATTAGACTTCTATGTACTTCTCGATAGATGATTTTGTAACACTTTGACCGAAAGTGGGATACAAGAGTTTTTAAAATCTTTTCTGTTTTAGTCCAAATGGAAAGGAGACGACCACTTCGTTCAGATCTTATGTAACAGTGGTTTAATGGGTGAAGGTTCTTTTTTAAAGTTATATTTTTAAGTGTTCATTATTCAAAAGGATTCTTGAAACCGATCTATAACATAGATGAACATGTGCACCTAAGTGATGTGGGGTAGCATTCTGAATTGTAGTAATCGCCCCAATCTGATTCCGGAATAGTACACTGCCAGGGAATTTGTAACATTTAAATTGCACTGTGAATATAGCAATATAGAGAAATCAGTATTGCAATAGAGTAACTTCTTTCTAGTAGTGTTCTAATAAGTCTACACTGATATTACCTGAGCATATGAATGTGAGATATCTATCTCAACAGGTTCTTAATATAAAGTTAATACAACAAAAGTTGAAATAATCTATATTTATTGTTTCAGCTTCTGTTATTAATTATCCTTTTTCGCTCCTGGAACCGCTGATAAAACTCAAGAAAGATAAACAAGTTTCCACTCCTCACATCAGGTTACCTCCCCTTCGTATTTTTTTTAGAATCTTATAAATATAGACCACCGCTTGGTTAGGATAACGTTTAAAGAAGAAAAAAAAAAAGAGCACAATATTCAATGACGTCATTACAGTCTGAGTGGTGGGAATGAAGAGAACGGGCAATAAATTCTCACCACAAAGCCTTGCACTCAAATTTTCTGTTGTTGATAAAAAAAAAAAAGAGGAAGAGATTGAGAGTTATTTCCCTTGTCGGTCAATGCTAGAATTATCCAATATCTTGGGATTCTTGGGTCGGGCCAGTGTTACGTCGAGTGTGGAAGGAATCAAGGCGGGGCTTCTTTTTATGACAGTTGGGCGGAGCTCCAAAACTCACGTTTATGAGATTAAAAAGACAGAGAGTGGGGAATAAGATTTCAATGCTATCCGTTATCTAGCCACGGTGGGCGTGGCTCCTAAAAGAAACGTGCCCCCCCTCCCCATCTGATACTTCTGCAACGAAAGAGATTAACTTTGTGATGGGGCGAAAGAAATATGTCAGTGGCGTTACTCGTCGACAGGTTCTGTGTATGATTGACGCGAACAGTTGCCCCCCGAATGTGTGCCACCTTAGCTCGTCGCTTTCAAACGAACTGGATGGATAGGCCCCCCCTTTCATGCATGCGGACACACACATACACACACATTTCCTCCCCTCCCTCCTGTCTCCCCCCCCCCCCTCCAAAAAAGTTTTTTCTTCTTCTTCTTCTTCGTCGTGACAACTAAGTCTAGCACTTTGAAACAGTGTCTCTAGTTTTAGTAGTTGGCATCAGTGACGATATTGTTCCACGACTACTCATATTATTGAGGTCTCTATCTCAAACTAGAAACAAGGCACCTCTGTGATGGTGATAAGCCCTGTGATACTCAGACACATCTACTATAATTACTATACTCATCGGCCTATCATTGGATATTATCTGTGATCTTTGACTCTTCAAGTTCGGACATTTTTTGTTTTGTTTTGTTTTGGATCCCGTTTAGTATTTCACATCAGATTTCTAGTGAATAGGAAGACAGTCTAGATCAAGTCTTACCAAACCCTAAAAATATTAGGTAAGTATCTACTTAGGCTCTGGATCTAGACTTTTTTTTTTTATTTATTTTTGGAATCGTATTTTTATCTTAATATCAAAATTACATCTATTTAAAATATATTGTATGTATTATTAAATGCCTTCCGAAAGAGCGAAAGAGACGCTTTAGTTTTGTGTTGTCTGTCTGTCCTTGTCATGCTTAGATTTTAAAAAACATGAAGTTAAGAGCTATTGTCTTTTTGCAAATACTTATGTCACTATATTTTGAGCGCGTCACCTTTTTATGTAATATTTTTAAAAATTATTTTTATAGCTATATTATATAGTATCTGCAAATAAATGTAAAAATGTAAAAAAAAATACAAGAAACTCTAATACATATTGTTATAAGGTCCGGATCAAGAAAACTCTCAGTACAGGGCTAAGCCAAGGTAGTAATTATGCATAAAACAGTAAACCATAATTGAAACAAAAAGAAAAACACAACCTAATAAAATATTCAGAAAGACAAAAGTTGGGACACATATACTGTTATCATATGCTAGGTCAACTTCGTATAACTGCCTTACTCTACATAGCTGTAATACATACTTGGAACGGGTTCTCCGAAGTAGTCGCAGAAAACCAATGACTTCGAAGAATTGAAGTCTCTTACTAATACGTACAAATAGATTAACACAGGGATGAAATAATAAAATTACCTAGTTAACGGGGGAGCGGTGGCTGAGTGGTTTTTAAGCGCTCTTCTTCCGAACCTGGGGTACTGGGTTCGAATCTCGGTGAGGGAATTTGAATTTCGGGATTTTTAGGGCGCTCCTGAGTGCACCCAACTCTAATTGGTACCTGACTTTAGTTTGGGAAAGTAAAGGTGGTTGGTCGTTGTGCTGGCCATATGACAACTAGCTTGTTAACCGTTGGCAACAGAAACATGACCTTAAACATTATCTGCCCCATAGAGCGCAAGGTCTGAAAGCTAAACCAAATGCAAATTTCCTAGCGGAGGAACATACATGTTAAGAGACATTCAATATGAACTACTTTTTCTCTTAATTAGTGTTATAATTGATTCTTTCTCTTTTTTTTATATTTATAAACCGGAAATAGGTCAAATATGGAGAATTGTATTAATTAAATTGTGTATGTCATGTTTATTGATGTGACCGTTAAACCATTTGATGGAGACCAAGCCAATATCAACATGCAGCCTAAAGTTCACAAATCTCAATTATCAATATGCATAGAAATTAACAACATATTGGATCCCTGTTTTGGTATTATCCTAACATTGCATTGATTTTCATCAATTATCAATAAATTAGACCAACGTTCATAAATTATCAACGAAACAGATCAAAGTTTATCAATTAGGCCTATCAACATACTATATCAATTGTCAGCAATTGTCAATAAATTAGATCAACATTCATCCAGTATCAATATATTAGATCTACAATTATCCATTATCAAAATATTAGATCTACATTCATCAATTATCAAAATATTTGATCCACATTCATTCACTATCAACATGTTAAATTAATTCTCAGCGATTATTAACACAGTCGACCCACATTCATCAATTTACAGCATAGTAGCTCTACATTCATCAATTATCAACACATATTTTATCCACATCATCAATTATCAACATATTTCATTTACGTTCATCAATTATGGACATAGTAAATCTAGATTCATCAATTATCAACATATTTGGTCCATATTTATCAATTATCAACATAACTAGGTTACTAATCTATGTTGCACAATTATCAATTTAAAAAAAAATAGAACTCACAAATTGATTTGCTTTTAAGCAATTTAGCAATTATCACTATTGGCATCCTAAGTAAAGTATTTACTTATAAATTACAAAAGCTGTAGGCTATCGGCTTAATAAGTATAAGCAACATATGCTATATGTTAAAGCTTAGGCAGAGCCGGCCTTAGCCATAAGCAAACTACACAGCCTAGGGCCTTCTTTTAGTGGGGGGCATCGCACTAGATTCCTGTGCATTGTCCTCACTGTAAATAATGGACTACCCTAGGTTTTTAATAATTGCATGATTTTTTTAAGCTGTATATTTGTTAGTTTTTCAATTTAATTTGAGGCCACCTAATTTACTTCGCTTAGGACTTCCGATTAACACCGGCTCTGGCTTAGGTCCCACACTTTCTTGGGAGAACTCCCCCCCCCCCCCAAAAAAAAAAAAACAACAAAAAACAAATTGTCCGTTTGACTTTGTTACAAATAATTATTTAAAGTTAAATTTTAACATTTCCCTATCTATATGCATGCATTTCTTTATTGTATACCAATCATACCTATGGTTATCTTATAAAGTGCAACATATCTTCTGGAGTTCACTAGCACTAGTGGGTATGGCTGCTATTTGTGTCATGCAAATTAAATTAAGTTATTCTCTAAACAGAAAAGAGTTTTCTAGTTCCTGAATATTTTATTACATAAGTATTTCTTCAGCATGTTCTCCTAGAGATTGGACGCAATTCACTGCATATCTCTACATGTATAAAAAGTAACTTAAAGTAACTTAATGTTCAGTGAGCGTTGAATTCGTAATGATAAAGACCTGAAGTGAAACTAAGATTTCATGTCTATAATCATAGGTTCGTGACATTTCTTTATTTTCATACACCTATTTACACTAAGATAAACTACAACCTAGTTGATAAAGGTTGGCTAATTAATATCAGTAATAAAGCTTTTGTATAACAAATACTAAAAAGCCATTATATGATGTGATACGTTTACTTCTGTTTCGTTTCCTCCTACTAGCTGACAACCTTTTCTTGTGCGGGGCGGGACTTGTATTTCGAAAACGGCTCTTAACATTTTGATAGAAATTTGACAGTTTATCTTTGTGTAAAATTACAACATATTTCGCTATCTTATCTTATATAATACAGACGTTACTTCAAAAAAAGAAGGTGAGTGCGTCCTACGCGCGTTCCTAGGTCAATGTAGTCATACTTGTTAACCAAGGACTTAAATTCTGCCAAGTCACTGGTTTTCCTTGCTGACTCAGGCAACCCATTCCATGCTCTAATAGCACTAGGGAAGAAGGAGCATTTGTACAAATTTGTCCTAGCATATGGGACGAGGAATGTGCTACACAGTAAAAACAACAACTCTGGCTTGACTAAATTTTTTTTTCAAAATATTGACGATTTTCATGATAAAGCTAATCAATGGCAAGGAAGCTTAATTAAACTTCATAAAAAATTGAGCTCTAATTTTAACACTATTTCAATAGAGCACAAAAATGATCCTACACTTTTAAAAAGCAAAGCTCAACAACACTTTCTTTGTTTCGTACACCGGAAGCACCAAAATAGCTGGCAATTTGTAGTTCTTCCCTCCATGTGTGACACTCTCCAATGACCATCTTCAAATTAAGTTTGGCCTACGTCATTCTATTTTGAACACGCCATCAGCAAGAACTGCCGCACACGATTCAAAGGTTCAGATTAAATCAATGAACATCCTTGAACATTTTGCGCACCGTCTTATGTAGAAATCATTAACTGGATGGTTAAGAACTTCAAGAACTTGAATGTGCGGAGCTCACTTACAAAGACCCCTATCAGTTGTGAAGCATTACAAGGAATGAATAGAATGAGAAATTATATACCACCCTCAGGGCCGGCTTTAAGTAATTGGAGGCCCTATGCGAAATGAAATAGAAAAAAAAAAATTAAAATCGATAGATGCGCAGTGAATTAAAAACTTCCCTGTGTCTATGTCTAAATCAACAAAAAGATTAAATTCATATAACGCCGAGAGCACGGATGTGCTTCATGGACACCAAAAGGAAGAAACAATGGTCTTCTAACCTATGTAGTCTAACAAGTAGATCTAAACATATATCTACAAATCTTGAATCACAGTAGAGACTAAAAACTAGACTAGTGGACAGAGAGTCATAGAGTTCTGTATATATATATGAGATTTGATCATTGTCTCGCAATTTCTTTCTCTAAAAATGTGTTTCCTTTGAATCATGCGCGATTCCACAACACAAACACCAATCGGAGGCGTTAGGCGGCTGCCTAGTTCGCTTATGCTTAAGGCCGGCCCTGCCACAATCAATTTTATAATGGAGGAATTGTTGTTTTTTTTTTTAAATTCTTGTTATTCCTTTTTTCATATAGTCTGTTTAATGATTGTAAACACGTTTCTTTGTATTTAAAACTTTGTTTAAAGAGCGTAGGTTGTAATACAAAAAAAAAAAAACAACAACTATAAATGAGCAAACAGAAGTATACAAGTTCACCTCATTGACCTACGTAACATCGTTCACAAATTGTATGACACTTGGACATTTTCACGGTGAACTAAACAATGTCAAGGACGCTAAAGGGAACTCCAATGCTGCCAGCTAAATCCTACAAACTTAGAAACAAGCTTAGAAACTCTGATTCTGCAGTGCAAAGAAAAAAGAAAAAAAAAAGTTGATCAACACTTTCGTTATTCTATCCACCGGATACACCAAATAGCCGGATATTTAAGGGCTTGCCTTCATGTATGAAAATCCCTTGTAGTCCTTAAAACGAATTCGCATTAGAGATTGTGTTCATCAACACTCTATTAGAGATTTTCACTATAAGAATTGTGCTAAAGAGTACTTGAAAACAAAGGAAGGAAGTATTAGTTTATCCAATGAAACATTTTGTATGTCAGCTTTATGATAATGATATGAATGTGTGGGGGAAAAAAACGATTTTGGAAAATAAATCTCTGCCATTTCGATCGAATCGTGAAAAATGCTTTGTTTTTCTAAATACATGTTCAGTTAAAAAAAAAAAATTCGACTAACTGAATTGGGAGAGTTTGAGATCAATGAATCAGTCTGCCAGTAGACTTGAATATTTAGTGGATTTAATCACCTTTCCGCGAATTGGATTTAAAGTTAACAACAGGTACATAAATAAATGCAAATCTTGAAACTACAGTGGTGTAAATAAAGCAGGAAGTACCAAAACTCTGGGAAATTTGCGTAAAGAGATGTGCAGATCCTAGAACAAAATGGAGAGAGATTTTTCATACCTAAGGAAAGATGCCAACAACAGAGCTAGACAGGCTCTAAGAGCACATAGCTAATTGATCATGCTGTAAGCATGAAGGATGAGATATACTTTACAAAAATCTAAGAGATCCCTAGGAGTAATGTGCAATGACTCTATATTTAAATCAACCTCCAATATTGAGTAGCCAAATTGTTAGATTTTAACACTTAATTGTTTACGTAGTTAGAATATACTGATACGTTTTATAGGTAAAAATTAACAAAAAAAAAAAAGATTATACATACAGATATATTCTTTTTCTCAGTAGGACGATTGAATTGTGCTTGAAGATATTTACATTTCAATCTTTAGTTGATAGCGAATATATATGTTCAATACAGTTATCTCCTCTTTGCTTGGATCTCGATTTATAATATCCGGTTTGAATTATTTCATCAATAAACATAGTTAGAGAAATAGAAGAAACAGTGATATTAAGAAACGTAACAAATATGAATGTTGGGAGAGATTCTGAACCATAACATTTTGAAAGATCACTTAAAGATCACTAAAAGATTTCTAAAAAATTACTGTAGCCAGCCAAATGATATACAATTGCTTTGCACTACAAAGCAAAGAGCTTAGAAATTTGATTTTAAAGTTTTGAAGAGTGCATGGAAATTTTAAGCACCTATTTTATATCTTAAAATTTAGTACGTGACATTGAAGTTCAATAAATAGTTAGGGGATAGTACAATATCAGTCTTCCAAACCTGGGGTTCTGGGTTTCAAGACTGGGAATTTTGAATTTCGGGATTTCTAGGGCGCAACTAAGTCAACTCAACTCCCTAAAGGTTGCCTGTCTTTAGTTGGTGAAAGTTGGTTGGTCATTGCGCTGGCCACACCACCCTGCTCGTTAAACCTTTGGCCCTAGAAACAGATGACCTTTACGTTATCTGCCCCATAGATCGCAAGGGAAATTGACTTGAACTGTCTAGCTCATCATGAAAATAAATTATGACGCTGCGCTAACTATTATTGAGGGATTTTAATACTAATAATAATAAGTATTGCTAAGATGATACTTGTTACCTATCGATGGGCAGTACTGCCAATCAGTGCCACATCATCACAAAATTTCTCAGTGGACACTGTCAAGGGGACTATAATGAAATTCGTTTCCATTGACAAAGCTCGACCCTGTCAGTGCCAGAGACTGAAAATGAATTCATGTCAATAATAATAATAATCTGTATTATCCTAAATTTAATATGTTACACACAATTGTGCATCACAGATAACAGGATATACTTTTGATTCTAGACAATGTCAAGGACGCTGTATTAAATACCCCTGCTGCCAATTTAATAAACATTATTCTGTGCTACAAAACAAAGGGATTAGAAACTATTTTTTTTTTACATCGCTTAAAAACAAATTATCTTATACCTTTTGAAGTACACAGCTTATCATCAGTTTTTTTCTTTCTGTACATCGGTTACACAAAATAGCTAGCTATGTTTAGTTTACCTCCAATAGATCAAAATTTCACAAATCTCACATATATATATATATATAGTAAGGTAAGGTTCCCTTTCAGACCTTGTGGTCTATAGGGCAGATGATGTAAAGATCATCTGTTTCTGTGGCCTACGGTTAACAAGGGTGTCATGTGGCCAGCACAACGACCAACCGCCTTTACTTTTCCCTAACTAATGTCAGGTACCCATTAGAGCTGGGTGGACCCAGAGGCGCCCGAAGATCCCGAAATTAAAAATCCCAGTCTTCACTAGGATTCGAACCCCGGTCCTCGGTTCGGGAGCCAGGCGCTTTACCGCTCGGCCGCCGCCTATATATATATATAGGGTCATATCATTATTTAAATATCGTCTATTTATCACGCTTTTTAAAACATACATTACGATATTTTCATTTATAGCTTAGGTTTGTTTACTAATAATAACCACATGCTACAAAATTATGTATATGGAGTCACATCATTAACAACGTGAACTTCTTGCAAATTAAAAAAAAAACAACAGAAATAGCAAAAAATCCGAAACAATTAGCCTTACCAAGTTATCTATTTGATAAATTAGTTTGATTAATTTATACACGTACGTCTCTCTTGTTAATCCATTTATTTGTTTATAGCGTCTAGGAGCAAAATGACGCCATTTGTACAAATTAGATACTTAAAAAATATACTCTCAAAACAACACTTGTTTATAGCGTCTAGGAACAAAATGACGTCATTTGAACAAATTAGATACTTAAAAATTATACTCTAAAAAAAAAAACAAAAAAAAAAACAATTAAAAACACTTGTTTAATAGCGTCTAGGAAAAAATGACGTCATTTGAGAAATTATATATTTAAAAATATACTCTTCAAACATCACACTTGTTTATGACTTCACTTGTGCAAATTAAGTACTTAAAATATACTCTCGAAACACTGCACTTGCTCATAGCGTCGTGGAAGATGTGATCCTAAACACTAAACACAATATTTCACTAATTGAAATGTACTATTTATCCATATCTTCTCAATTGAGGATTTCTATATAATGGTGTAACCGGTGAACAGAATACGGAATTATTGATCAACTATTGACTAATCAACTAATCAATGTCTAGGGCGTTGAATTATATATCAATATTATTAATTTAAAAAAAAATATATAAATTTTGATTCAAACCGAAGAAGTTAGATAATTTGATTCTGCGGTTTAAAAAAAAAATTGAACACAAATTTTCATAAAACTTTTAAAATACATTGCTTAACGACAATTCCTTTAATCTGTACACAGGTAACACCAGCAACAACAACAACAACAACAACAAAAACAGCAACTAGCTATTTATATTTTTTACCAATAGATGAAAAGCCGTAATACATTTTAAAATCACGCAATTCATTTGTGAACGCCTTTTTTAAGGACTGTAGATTTAAATAGCAAATGGAAAGGTAAAAAAGGAGATGATTAGTAGGAACAACTTTCAATGTGCTAATCTCCAATAATAAACAACTCATAATTAAAGATTTGCTTAAGCTCTTCTTTATCATTGATCGAATTTCCTAAAAAAGACTGTTCTCCAACGTCTATTCAACTCTTTATTGAACACAAAGCAATGTTTGAGTCGAGTGATGAAATCGTCTTCAAAATAGCAAAATTTAATCTTAACTCTTTCTCTCCTAATTGACGGAACTACTGTCAATTTAATAAAATTAATTTTTTGTTTTTGTTTTATAGACATTAATTTGTGTTATATAAAAAGTACTCGCATTCCCATTTCATTCCATACCAAATAAAACATTATTTGATTAAAAAGTTATTGAAGTTTAATTATAACATGAAAGTAACCTATAAATAAGCAAACTGAATAATTACTTCGCACCGTGGATAACGGTCACGAGAAGAAAGAGTTAAGATTATATTTTGAAAATTATAACGGACAAACCAGAGATTTCACTGTATGGCTAGTCAGTATTGTTGTTTCCAAAGATATATATGTGGAATTTCTTGGAAAATCGTTAGAGCCGTTTACGAAATACGTGTCCAGGTTCCACCTAGCGCCGTGAACCCCTCAGTACTTTGCAAATTGTTAAATTGTTTTCAAGCTGGGTGGAAACTCACGAAAAACCTAAAAACTTAGAAACAGCTATATCTGGGTTTAAAGCAATCAAGTTACAACTATGTATTTTTAAGCACTATGCATCGCATATAATTAAATGTTAATGTCACGGAGATCTTTAAAGCGCGATATGTTCTGAACCAAATGTTTGGATTTCCAACACAACCAAACGACAGTTCGTTGCTCTTCTTGCTAGCATAGAACTTTCTCTCTTCTCCTTATATATATATAAGGCTTGACTTTGAGTCCGAAGATTAGTGAGGAATGAATAGTCTCCCGTGGCTGCGCAGCCCCAGCTTGCGACCTACATATTTTGCCACACGCCACATTCTCTTTATAAGGAAGTTCTTAAACATAGTCCTTAGAACAGGACAGGCTTAGTATGAGGCAGCACATGTTTCTGGAAGATACTTTTCAGAGCGTGTGACCTATTGGAACGTTCGGATAGTGCGTAACGGCCAAAGGGAGGAGTGGGAGGCATACAATTTCGTTACGATTTGTTACAAGGGGGAGGGGGTCTTAAGATGTGTTACGAAATAAAACAAAAAAATATTTAAATGAAATTACAGATACAGTGGTTCCTTGACTTTTCCCTGGTCCGACGTTAGCCAGAAGGGTAATATCACAGGTTTTTAAAAAAATATAAATGGAAAACATACTCCGCGTCGAAAGAAGTCGATACTGTCCACCATTTCATTGATATTATTACGATCTCTCCTAATCAGGCCTTCTGTAAAAGCTGCTAAACACAACACAGCACGTCTAACATATCAAGAACCTGACGACAAGGCTCCAAATATTCTGGTGCTTTAATAATGGTCAATTAAAACAGCCAATATGACACAATTGGCAACACATCAACACTAAAAATGCTATGCTGTATATCATCGTACTAAACTAATAAACTCTACTGTCTCTATCTCTTCCTGGACTCGTACATTCACTTCAGGACTCCACCAGGTCTGACTTTATGGCAGACTAACAGTCCCGGTCTACTCGCAGTCCTGTCTTAAACTGCACTGCCTTATACACACTGTGTCTCAGGTCCACGCAGGCTTATGATCAGATGACAATAACCCGGGTCCTATTCACGTGCAAAGTTCATGCCAGTACTGTCCCTTACCCTTCGATATAGCACGCTAAACTGTATTACTGACCTGTGTCACATGTGTCAGCTGATCACACACAGTTAACCCTATTGCATCGCGAATAGGGTTACAACAATATTATGATGCGACATGTGATTTGGGAAAATGATAACATTAATTAATAAATCTTTGGTAAAATATTAATTTTCTTGTTATATTACTCGACTGGAACAGGGAAGGGGGGGGGGGATTGAGTCTTGTTACAAAGGGGGCTTTGGAGGTTTTAAAAAGGTGATAATGGGCAATACGTAATATTATAAAAGCCTTTTTAGCGGATGGAGGGGGGCATAGCACCAGAGAATGCAGCCCACCTCCAGCTATTCTGTAAATTGATGCACAATCTACTATCCGTGGGACACAAACTACTGTTCGCGGGACATAAACTACTGTCCGCGGGACATATCCGACCCACAACGCGATGCTGTCCGACCCTTCGATACATCTGCCCACTGAAGCCGAAGAGGTTCTTTTACATTGGACTCCACGATTTTTTATTTTGATTTTTTTTTTGTCAGTTTGAAATGTATCAAAATTTACCTGACTAAAAAAAAAGTCACTGGTATAAAGAATCTGTTAAGTCACTTGCCTACAAAATACCCTCTTGTTAGAACCTTTATTAAAGAACTTCCTGATGTGCAGACCGCGCAATTTCACTCGAAAATGGGACTCGTGTTTAACTTCCAGAAATACTATTCACATTTTTATTTCACCAGATGAAAAAACAAACTAGCAATCAAGGACCGTCTCTAAGTAGATTGGCTTTAATTGGAAGCATAACAAAGAAAGAGTGTCACTATAATGTAATTATAACAAATATTTTAGGTTGTTAATGTTTCACATATTTTATTCGCACAAAATTACATAATTATAACTATTCATGTTATAAATATGACATTTGTATTAGAACTAAGAAATTTAAGTTAGAATAGAAATATATATTTTTTTAAATATGATATTTATTATGTTTTAATATCATATTTGTTTATTACATAATTATAACTATTTATGTTATAAATATGACATTTGTGTTAGAAATAAGAAATTTAAGCTAGAATAGAAATATATTTTTTTTAAATATGATATTTATTATGTTTTAATATCATATTTGTTTTAGGAACATGATATTTATATTAGGACTATGACGATCTAGAAAATAAAGTGTAAAAAAATCCTTATTTAATACAAAACTCATTTAGATGAAAACATTGTATTCAGAACAGTGTGCGCATTTTAAAACAGAAAAATGAATTTTGGTTTAAATCTTCACTGGGATGGTGAAAACTGCAGAGTTTTCACCAAAATAGGTTAAGTCCTATTCCAATCAACCGGGAGGTTCTTGCATAATTTGTTGTAAGTTTTGCTTTTCAAACTTGAACACCTAAGTACTGAGAGGTGATGGTAATACTCTCGAATGCCTAAGTTTAAAAATAAAATAACAGTTGTGTAAGTGATTATACTACTAATTTTATTCTCTTAAGTTAAAAATTACAGACGTTCCTTCATAAAAGGCATGTTTGTATGATACGCGTATTGCGCATGTTTATCAGAGACATTAACTCTACGAAGCCGTTGACACTGCTGATTACTTAATGAAGCCCGTTCCATGCTTTAAATGTTGTTAGGAATGAAAGAGTACTTATACTAATTAGTCCCAGCAAAAGTATAAAGAAATGCGTCTTTATCTTTCGTATCTTTCTGTGTATTCTTTCGGAGGTTGTGTTTTTGTATTCGCAATTTATGGTTTTATTTTTGTCTTAAATGTATTATTGTTATTTTACTTTTTGTCTTCTGTCCCGAGGAGTCAGTCAAGTGGTTTCATGGTTTAACTCCAGTTAAATGTGACTATTAGTTTGTTGTTCATTGCCTTAGCTGACATAAGAAGAGAGCACCTGGTTGCATGGGGCCTCAGAACGAGACAGCTGGAGGTCACTCACAAAGGCTGCGGGATACACATTTGAGACCAAAAGAAAATCCGCTGCCGAGGACAGACGAAGAGGGCGAAAAAGGAAATCTTAATCGACTACTGGCGGACAATGGTTATGCTTGCCCTGAATGTGGCAAAACATGCAGGTCACAGTTGGGAGCTGCGTAGCCACGGGAAATACTGCATTCCTCATTAATCTTCCGACTCGAATAAAAGCCTTATATATATTAATAGAAATTCTTGTAAGAGTATTTAAAGATAACACAATAAAAAAAATAGAAGCACATTTTTTTTTAAATGAAGAAAACAGCTCAAATAAATTCCTCGACATCAGACATGTCTTAGGTACAAATATTTACTAAGCTAACTCTCTATTTTAGTGACATTTTTTAGCGACATCAACTTTAGGAAAAGTTTATTAATCCCCTCCCCCTCTACCCCCCCTACCCCCTTCTAGTCCCTCAATATTGGCATGTGCGGGAAAAAAAAAAGAATTTAAAAACATTTTTTTGGGATGAACAAACATTGCTTGCTTCTCTGTCAGAATGGGCGGCCCCTAACAAAAGTGTCACCACTTGTCACAACTAATTGTCACAATGATCTCGAGGAGCTGTCACAACAGCACACTTCGGATTGCGGTGTCAACGACTCGCTAGGATACACTCCGCGCCCCCCTTTTAATTAGCTCTAGATGTGTACCGCTCTAGAACCATTCCCCCCCCCCCCCCGGTATTCCGCAAAAGCGAAGCCGAAGCCAGAACGGGGTATACAGATCTCCAAACTATCACTGTCACAAATGTGACATCTATAACTTGTCAATTCAACGTAAAGTGACATAATGAAGGAATGTGAATCGAAAGTTTAACTTGGCATTCATAAACATTTTTTTTTGGGGGGTTATTGTTCTTGGCTTTTATTTTCAGTCCGACTTTAACATTATGAAGTTGCGTTGAGATTTTAATTATTTTTTTCCTGACTTTTTTTTAGCAGTCAAGTTTTTTTTTAAAGCACATTTTGTTCACACAATATCAAATGTACATTTTTACAAAGCTTAAATCAACTCACTTTTTCAATCTGTCTGTCTGATAAAATGTGTGTACACGTTATTTCTCCCACACCCAATCTCGGATCAAGCTGAAACTTCGCACATTTATTCATTGATATAGACTAGACGTGAATGAATATAAAAAAAAAAGTAACCAATTTGACAATTAAATGTTGGTAATTCATTTTTTTGTTAGTTTGTTTGTTTTTTTGTTTTATAGAAACAAGGGAAAACAATACTCCAGTATTCACAAATGTGACTAAATTTGTTGGGTTTAGTCCCTTTAAATAATTGTTAACGCTATTTCTCCTTCACGCATTCTCCGATTAAGTTGATACTTTAAACAATTATTTGTTGTAGCTGACAAGACATGAATCAATAAATACAAATGCTCAATTTATCAATTAATTATTTGTAATTAATTATTTGGTTTGATGCCGAAATAACTTGTACATTATTGGTAGTTTTAAGGAAGCAGTTCTTCCCCTTTGCATAAGCTTGTTTTTTTTTAAACAGGATTTTGTAATACTTTGCTCATTCAAATTTCCTTTATGGTCGTCCTTTCTCTCTAACTGGCATAAAAGTTAAAAAAAAGTTACGGCATCAGCCCGTTCTATAGAAGCCATTGTACTACAAAGAGCAGGCGTCAGATACTACAACTAAAACATAAACGTTCTCGACCTGAGCAGCGACGTTTGACACACAAGTTAAATAAATATAATTATCTTAAGAATCCAGTGTAGGGTCACCCGGAAACTTGTTTGCTTTGTAGGCCCTAAATATACAAATCTATTACTAATTATTTATTTTTCTTTAAATTTTGTTTAAAACACTTTTCTGCAAGCATTAATTGTTATTTTTTTTTTGGGGGGGGGGAGGAGGGGGGCAGTTTATGTACAGTGGAACAAAAGAAATAACAAAAGCGACATAAATTTAAAATACTTTTAAAAAGCTTATAAAAGGAAAAGAACTACACACCTGCAGTCATGTATCTCAATACTGTAATATGTATTTCCCTTTTTCGAAATCAAACAAAATAATGTAATTAATTACCACTACCAAATCAATTTTTTTAATCGAATCAATTGTTTCTAGAGACAATGAATAATTGTGCAAAGTTTCAACTTGATCCGTGATAGGAAAGTGATAGAAATAACTTGTACAAAATGTATACAAGATCTTGTGAGTTGATATAAGCTTTGTGAAAATTCCTTCCGTTTAAACATCTTTTAATTTTTATATTTTCCTCTCTCCCAGCAGCAGACGAGTTTGATCGTCTGCTTAAAGTTCATGCTTTCTGATTGGTAGATGAACTAATACACACAACTCCCAAAAACGGCGTCCAAGCTATCTTTGTACCCCACCAACATGAACGGGGTGCCGGCCCTGTACCCTTTGACGGAGAAGGGCGCCAGGAAACCCAAGTGCGCCCGCTGCAGGAACCACGGGATGGTGTCCTGGCTGAAGGGGCACAAGCGCCACTGCACCTACAAAGACTGCACTTGCCCAAAGTGTAATCTGATTGCCGAGAGACAGAGGGTCATGGCCGCTCAGGTAAGACCCGCTGAGAGTCTTTTAATGTCTTGCTAGTTGTTTTATTTATATATGTTAGGATTCTACGGCCGACGTGTTTTATTAGTATTATTGGAGTGATAATGGACGAGTCTGAAGGATCCGATAGTTTACGTTTATCGCCAAGGTTTGGGGTATACATAAACGATAGTCTTGGTTTAAACACATAGCTAAAAGTATACATATAAAATAGTCTAAGTTTAAGCCCTGAGTTAGCAGTACACTTATAGGACTGTCTAGGTTTAAACCCATAGTTGGCGGTATACACATACGATTACCGAAGTTAGCAGTATACACCTACGAATGCCTACGATAGTGTAAGTTTAAGCCCAATGCTAGTAGTACACACATACAATAGTCTAAGATTAAACCCAAATGTTAGCAGTATACACATACGATAGTCTTAAGTTTAAGCCTAAAGTTATCAGCGCACGCATTCAATACTCTAAGTCTAATCTAACCCAGAAATACCGTTATACACACGCAATTTGTTACAGTTTTCAATTTCGTGGACAAAATGTTGCTGTTAGATCTCGTAAGTCTATCCAGAATAGTTTATTTCACTGAATTATTGACCCTAATACCAATAATAAGAAACCAAAAATATGATTATAAAAAATTAACGATTTATACACTACCTATTCTATGTACCAAAATGTAATAATATATATTCGTAGCCATTGTTTTGAAACGGCAGTATACAGACATCACACCCAATAACGCAAAGTTTACATGTGTAGAGTCATATTTACAGTAGAGTATCAATTTTAATCATCGGATTCAATATTTACTATAACCCGTGTGTGCTTTTTTAAATTCCATATTACAAAATTATTTTTAAAGAAACCAAAGACGTCGCTTATAATATAATTAAGTTACCAGATTTTTAACTTTGAGTAATTATCACGATGTGCTTATCAGGCAAAAGAGTAAAGAGGGAATTAAAAATAAAAAGACTTAAAAATGTACAAATGGAAACACATTTTTTTTTATTACTACTTTTTTTTTTCTTTCTCAATTACAGAACATAAGAAATTATAATAAATAAAAATTTGTACAGCTTTGGGCAATGGCGTTGCTAGGGATTTGGGGTCCCGGAAAGGGTTGACCTCCTTAGGGGCGTCTGAGATAAAGTCATAATATTTAATGTAAAAAAACAAATTTCGGACACTCATGTTGGCAATCCCTTAAGTGGGGGCGAGGGGGATTCTCCAATTTGGTACCTCCTTCCAACCACTGGGTCTGAGCAAGTAATATGTTAGCTCGCACTGGTAGCTCCATCAACTCTCGGCTAATTAATGAGTAGATTTTGACGATACATAAACAATAGAATTTAAAAAATAAATACAATGTTGCTTTGTCATAGATCGCTTTCTATAAACTCTGTACACACTCTGTAGGTTGCACTCAAAAGACAGCAGGCAGCCGAAGACGCCATCGCGCTTGGGATACGTGCCTGCGTGTCGGAATCGGGGATACCCGTGATGACCCAAGGGCCGCTCTGGGGGCCCGGCACGGTGACCGCACCTCTCTCCGCCAGCGACAAGCACAGGGACGCGGACGAAGCGGACGACAGCTGTGGTGAGTACTGACCATGAAAAATTAGAATAATTATCGAAAAGGATTTTTTTGAATATATTTTTAACTATTTAACAAAGTTAAAAAAAAAAAAAAGAAAAAAATATTCTAACATTAAAATAAGCAAAAGTTATATCTAGTTCAAATACAATTAAAACATCTGAAAGCTGATAGTTAAGTATTTCGGAACTGTACAATTAGGATGATATTAGTCGTCAGTCGTATGTATGGGTGAAATCCTGTACACGGTATTTCTCCACTTCCCGTTCTTGTATCAAGTTGAAACTTTACAAACTTTTTTTTTTTTTGATTGACGATGACGAATCACGAATCAATCGAAAATTAACCAGTTGATCAATTTGTCGTGATTAATTAATTTGTTTTATTTAGAAATGTACTAAGCTAAGGGCAGACAACTTTTGTGTAGGGAATTAGGTCGTTCGCTAAAAATTATAAACCAGCACGGTATGTATTACATTGCAACGAGCTATTGGTCTCTACTGCCAACAGTTTTGCCCACGGTTCGAGACGTCGCCGAATGTCCTCAATGTGTCTTAGTTCACCTTAACCTTCACCTATTCCTTAGCCTGTTGGATCGTTGGGGCACCACGCAAGACTTCTCGACCATCTATATCCATTCCTTTCTGTCTTTTGCCTTGGCAGCCCCATCTATTCTTTTATGTCTTTCCGTCGCTTTGTCTGTCTGCCTATTCTTCTTTTTCCTGGTACTATTCCATTAAGGAATGTCTTTGCGAGCCCTGAAAATCTTGTAAAATGTCCATAGAGTGTTAGTTTTTTTTTTACATTAGTTAGTAGGTCATCGTCGGGTCCAATTGCGGTAGTTGAGTTAGTTACTAAACTAGTATAACACTTTGATCCAAAAATGATACAAGCTAGATCCGCTTAATCACACATAAAAAAAACAAACACACGTAGTGAAAATTGTATATTATATATAACAAATATCACTAAGATGCAAATATAATTGTACATCCATACAAATGTATCGCTTAAACTTTAAAATTAAATTTAATATATGGCTCCTTCTGTCTCGCAAGACAATGGATGCGCCCATGTGTCACTGGCTTTGATTTCGTCTTGAGACATGGTAGAATCTGGAGTGACTGATGAAGCCAATTCTGGAGCGGCAGAGTTTGCCACAGTTCGTGCATGTATATGCATCTGTCCTAGGGCTAGCTGACAAGGCAGCTTTCTTTTTCTTTCTCTTGACTGATACAGCTTCGTTTCTTTTGCACTCGGCGAAGTTCGTACCAGAGCGTACAGTCTGTCTCCATGCTGTCCGGTCTTGGGCTATCTCCTCCAACATACTTTGGGTAATGCCTGGGGTTCTCGTGTCTCACTTGCAGACATCTCTGTAGATCAGCCTTGGCCTGCCCTTGGGTTTAAGTTGCTGCAATAAGGCTTGAGGAGGAAATCTCAATGAAAAATTAAGGAGTGAAGCCCCTTAATAATGGAGTTGTAACATCAGAAAAATTTTTTTGTTTAATTTAAAATTGCAGAAGGAGCAAGAGAGTTTTTGACAATATTTTTGAGATCGGGGGACTTTTAGCTTGTGATAGTCGAATGTTAAAATCGTGATCCAATAGGATTGTTTTTAGTGCCTCGAAATCTATTTAGTTTGTCTCCCATTAATATCCAAGTGTAGTGTATTCATATATAATATCGTAACAAACTGCATAGTCTTATTAGTTGTTTTTTTTAAATTAGGGTTAGGACTTCGAGTTAAAGCATTTTAAGTAACGATTACATTTTTATAAAAATTACGAAAATATTATTTTTTTTAAACGAATTTTAATGATACGTGTTTTATTTTATTTTATTTTTTGTGCACAACAGTCTCATGCGACTGCGATATTTAGCCTCACCAGAAACTGTAAACAATGACTCCATTAATCAAATAGTTCAGATTTCATGACGCTTTATGCCAGGATTTTTGTTACATTTATTCTTGCTGGCAATCGACGTTTCGGAACAAAGAACGTAGGGTGAAAAGTTGCAAGGCGGTGAATATTCAAGGGAAATTTTTTTTTAATAAAATCAAGAATTATGTAATAATGGAAAAGATAACGCTTATTTGAGAAGACTTAGAAAAAAAAATCGAAACATCAAGAAAAATAAAAATACTAAAATTCTTAAGAAAAATAAAAATAATAAAATTCTTAAGAAAAATAATAATACTAAAATTCTTAAGAAAAATAAAAATACTAAAATTCTTAAGAAAAATAAAAATACTAAAATTCTTAAGAAAAATAATAATACTAAAATTCTTAAGAAAAATAAAAATTCTAAAATTCTTAAGAAAAATAAAAATGCTAAAACTCTTAAGAAAAATAATAATACTAAAATTCTTAAGAAAAATAAAAATACTAAAATTCTTAAGAAAAATAAAAATTCTAAAATTCTTAAGAAAAATAAAAATTCTAAAATTCTTAAGAAAAATAAAAATACTAAAATTCTTAAGAAAAATAAAAATTCTAAAATTCTTAAGAAAAATAAAAATGCTAAAACTCTTAAGCCATCTTCTAAATTTTATTTCCTCATATTGTCCATTTTTTATTTTTACCTTTTTTTTTGTTGTCAAAATGAGCGCGTGGATGTTTCGACGAAATGTCACAAAAGAAGAAGAATGATATGTAATTAATTAGTTTTATTCAAAAAGTTCTCCACCTAATATTGTTAACATCTGTAAATAAAAGTAATATTTAACTAACTAACATTGATATGTGGGGCCAAATCCATACATATATATGCATATATATGAATATGTGTATGAATATATGTATCTCATACGCACTTACGCACCAACAGAAACAAGCGATTTGATGGCGAAACGCATTTCCTTTTTCTTACAAGCAGCTTATATAATGGAGCAATAAAGCTTTAATTCTGCTCTATTTACAAAATACTCCAGAGTTATCTTATGTTTACGTTATAATATTGCGTCATTTCTTATTGTTCTTTGTGAATACCGGCTCCAGGATGTGACGCAACAAGGGGCGCTTTTGTTCCACCATTAAGTTCTCATAGGTTAAGTCTGGTCAATGAAAAATACTTAGTACCTTATCAAATTCTTCAAGTGGAAAAAAAATGAACCGTTAAACCGAATTAGGATCAACGTCCAAACAATTTAGAACTATATTTTTTTTTTTAAAAAGTAGGATCTAACTTATTCAAATGTCCATCAAAGACAGAGTAAGATGTGAAGACACTCTTCATGGTCGCGTGGTAAATCCTTCGGACTGTCGACGCGGTAGTCGCAAGGTCGAGCTCTGCCAGGTGTCATCCTTTACAGGAGGAGGTCTTGGTCAGGGCGTATTAATCTTCAGGGACGTGGGAAACTTATAAATCGGAACATGCACTTGCCTCTAACTATACATTACAAACAAGCAAAATATAACATTTTTTTTTAATATCCAGGGGGGAGAACTCCACACTTACAACTATATCACTCAAGAGTGAGTCAAGAGTGTAGAATTTATTTCCCCTTTTCGATATCAAACAAAACAATTAATTACCAATAATTAATTAACCAATTCGGTAATTTTTATTATTATTAATGTATGTTCTGTTAAGTACAATAAATAATTGTTAAAAGTTTTTCAACTTGGTTCGAGAATGGGTTTGGAAGAAATAGTATGTTCATTTAAGGGGACAAAACCCGACATATTTAACCATATCTGTTAATACTAAACGATTAGTTTGCCTTGTTGGTATCAAACAAGAGAATTAATAACCAGTAATTAATTTATCAATTGGCTATTTTTTAATTGACTCATGTATTTTCAACGCCAATGAATAATTGTGCAAAGTTTCAATTTGATTCAAGAATGGACGTGTAAGAAATAGCGTGATCAAACTTTTTACCAGACTGACAGACACAATGTAGTACTGTGTGTTTTGTAAAAAACAAAACATGCCGATTAAATTGCCAAAATCTTCTTATTTAAACTGGTGAAAAAAGCTAAGAATGATAACCAGTTTATGAAAGTTAAATGTAAAGTAGCATGTAGGATACCCCAAGCCTCAGAAGCATACATAACTAGGCAAGCTTCTACTTAGAAGTTTCAATCGATAGCATTATACTATCATATGTCACCTCGTTTTCAAGAATGACTGAAGCATGCTTTCAAAGAGGCAACAGCTTAAGAAGTTAACAACAGAAAGGAGAGAGGCCGCTAACGTTTGAAGTGACGAAGGCTGTCAAAGAAACAGATACTCAGCCTCTCAGTGCTGACCTTTCTCTCTCGACCAGCGGGCCGAATCTGGCCTCCCCACCTCTCGAGTCTCCCTCTCTTTTAATCCAGCGGTCTTGAAAGACGAGTTGACTGAGCTGAGAGGTAGCACTTCGCATTACAAGTCCTCCATGTTTCCCATTGTGTCCGCTATAAACAACTCAGCGTTAGTCCTTGTGTGTATACACACTAGCGGACGGGCCTTTTCGGTACAAACCCGTGTACAAAAATTTGTGTCTGACTTTGCGCTCTGAACACGAGTTTTTGTTTTTCTCTCTCGCCCTCGTAAATTTATAAACACCCGCACGTCCCCCAGGAGATGGTGTAGCCAGTCCGTAAGCGCGTGTAAAATGATCTAGGCTGCTTGTTTCAATTGACGTAAGTCGGGAAGTGGGGGGGGGGGGGGTCTGGGGGAGACCCTAGGAAAATCGCTTCTGATAATCTCCCACTTTGAGACTCCTATATAAATAAAGTCATCTGTGTTCCCTACAGCAAGGGGCTTTGTGTGAAATTCGCTTCAACACTTTTGCTCTTCTATTTTTTTTTCACCACCGAATAAGAAAACGTCCTGTTTCGTTCTGTTTTCTGCTTCATATGACGTCCTGTATCTGTAGCTGGCAAGAAACAGACTTTTATTACGTCTTGCAGGAATGCAGGTGCTGGTGGGGAGGGGTGATGACATATAGGATTTGAACTTTGAACCATGGAACGTCAGCCCAGAGCGCAGATTACCGCGCCATGCAAAACATCATGAATGTTTGATAGTATCGTCTTAAATTAGGTCTTTGCCTTAAGTATATCACGACGGCGGGGCGGTGATGATCACGGGTAGGGTTTGAACTCAGAACCTTCTTAAGGACAGCCCTAAGCGCGTACTTCTTTGCCAAGCAAATCATCTCGAACAGGCATTAAATTGAAGCGTCTTTATTGGGCTTGTTAACGCCTGACCCCGATACCAAAGCACCTCGAAACAGGTGAAATTTAACATCGTCTGCTTCGTTAACAGGTGCGTCTCAAAAGAGAAACTTTATTTGGCGCCAAAAAGAAACAAATTTCAAACCTGTATCAATAATAATCAATGCTATTTCAAACATTTTTTTTTTGCTCTATATCTTCTGACTTAATTAAGCGATTACTCATCTTGTAAGAGATTTATTTTAATTTACTTTATGCGTTATAAAAAAAAAATCGTTTCCCAGTGCAACACGTTAGCCATTCTATTCATCAGTTTAAATGGGCATCTTAAATTATATTGATCCAATATGAGCCCTTTCCATCAGGCGGGTCCCAAAGATCATCCTATTTTTGTCAATTAGCTTTGTAAAATATCTTTCACGTCTTATCAGATTGTATAAATTACAGACGTTTTTGCTAGTAAATTTTTAAAATATATATATAAAGATGATTATCATTACGTGTAGCCCGGTGCAGCGCTCATCGATGTCTTAATCCGGTTATTACTGTTAATTAGTTCTATTTAGTTGCTGGTTTTCTGGGCTGTTTGAGGTAACCTGTTACATGTTCTGGAAAAAACTTAAGGGAAAAAAAAAGATTTTTTTTTAATTTGTAGTTTTCATTTCCGTTCTACTGTTAAAAGAGTTCACCCCAAACTCTTGAAACTCTGGGCATGTAAGCTTGAGTGAATAAAGCGCTTTGTCTAGAAGGGTCAAAGCTAATGAACATATTAAACTCTGATATTTCCAAAGGGTCGGACCGAGACCATTCGTTTATAGAAGGCCTCAACTCTACAATAATAATAATAATAATAATAATAATCTTTATTGTCTTACAATTTGTGCATTACACCAAACAAAAAACATTATAACTATAGAAAACCAAAATGTATATTACACCAGGCTCACTCATAGTTTACATGTGACAAAGTTTATACCAGATTGTTCTTATTTAATGATTTGATTGCTAGGGGAACAAAAGAGTGTTTGTGTCTGCTTGTCTTTGCTATCGGTGTCTTGCATCTCTTTTGTGATGGTAAAATCACTAAATCCTGACCCAAAGGGTGATTTTTTTTAATTTCTAGAATCTTTTTAGCTTTATTTATGGATGTTTGTCTCAAACACCTACCCAAATAGGGTTTGTTTTTTTGCCGATGACTTTACCTGTGGGCAGTTTAAACCAATAGCTCGTTGCCACGTCGTACACTCCACGGATTGTGACGTTGCAGCTCAGAGTTCAGGCCTCCTATAACAAATGTTCTCGGACACTCCTGACCAAAATACGTGGCCGAGCACACCGGTACCTTTCGCCATTTTACCATGGATGGCTGCCTGGTCGTGCGGTTTGCGTGCTGGACTGTCGTTCAGATTTATCGATGGTCCAGGGTTCAAACCCTGCCCGCTCCCATCCCCCGTCGTCCTGCGGGAGGTTTGGACTAGGAAGTAATTATCTTCAACTCTGAAGGAACATCCGAAACATGTAAAACATTTTACAACATTTTACCAAACTAAGCGTGCAGGACTCGCCTTGAGGAAAAGCGCCTGGATTTTTGCAAGATCGTGGAAGCTCTCTTGCAACTCCGCTCTGTGAAATGTGAAAGTTTTTGCACTCCCTTGGACACTTAGTTAGCCTAATCGCGTCCTCTAGCGATTGTTTCCACAAGAATTCTGCTTTGATGAAGGTCAGCCTACCAGGTTTTTCAGTTCCTACCAGGTCTTTTAACTAGCAGTTTCTTTATAGCCAACAGTTAAAAGGTGGAACGTGTTCGAAAGAGATTTGCTGAAACCTCAGGTACAAAAAATTAATAATTTATTTCAAGCTTGAATTTGGTGGTAAGCTGAGTTGACAGAGCGTCGCGCTTTTAACGTGAATATCTTGGGTTCGATCTCCATATTGGCCAATCTCTTTTTTATGACAAAAAAATATGAATATATTTTTTTTTAAATAAATTGTTAGGGATTGTTGTATGAAATGATTCGAAGACTCTTGAATTTCTTGAACCAGAGATTTTTCCCGCCAATCGAATTGTATGAACCATTGTTCTGTCTAGGAGGGATCAAATAAAATGTGAATTTGTTTCATTCGTTATATCTATGGCTCGAGTCTCGATACGCTCGTGCTAAAGGAGAGGTCGAAAGTCGAGCACATTGGGGACCACCGCCTTATTCCTTCTAGTTTGTCCTGTTTACACTCGCGTTCTGTACAATTTAAATTTTTGTCTTTTATTATGAAAAGTGAATAGATTTTTATTGGTGATTTAGAAGTTTTAAAAACAGAGCAAAATAATTAATATGTTAATTAGAACAATAAAAAAAGGAGTTTCAAAAACCTAAAACAATAAGTCTCCATGATTAACTAACTCTCGGCAGAAAAAAATGATTGATCGATTTCATTGTGTTTGATCAGGTAATCAAACGCAACGAATCGATCGCTTGACATTAGCAGCTATCTTAGTCTTGAGCCGTGCTGTTAATGAGCAGTGATCACAGTACAAGAAATAGTTCAGGGTTAATCAACACTAAGTGGACAATGATTTTTTAAATAGTTAATCAACACTAAGTGGACAATGATTTTTTAAATAGTTAATCAAACCTAAATGGGCAATAATTTGCTAAATACTTAATCAACACTAAGTGGGCAATGATTTTCTAAATAATTAATCAACACTAAGTGGGCAATGATTTTTTAAATAGTTAATCAAACCTAAATGGGCAATCGTTTGTTGCTAAATACCTAATCAACACTAAGTGGGCAATGATTTTCTACATAGTTAATCAGCACACTAAGTGGGCAATAATTAGAACACAATAATTTTCTAAATATTTAATCAACACCACGGGGCAATACACTACAAACATTCCTGTAGCTAGATCTAAATCAACAAATAAGTTAAATTCATCGCCAATTACCACCAAGGTGCTTCATGGACGATTCATGATCACTAGAGACTGGAAATAACGTTTTGACATTTCATCAGAATGAAAAAACAATGGTCTTCTAACCAGTGGATCTATGCATTCGTGGCTAGCACTGTCTAGTACATAATATAAAGCCATAGAATTCTACTGTATTTGTCTAGGATACCTCAGCTTTTGACATCAGTTGTCTAGCTATTGGATCCTAGGGATCCTTGGGCTTTTTGCCTTTAATTTTTTTTTTTGGAAGAGGGGGGGGGGGTTCTCTCCCCTTTTTTTTTTAAAAAAACTAACTGATTGATATAATTCTACTGCACGAATGATATCCATCTTTTGTAAAAAAAAAAAAAATTATTTCAAAATCTGCTACAGTTATGCAATACTGACTATGCGTATTCTGTATATTAGTGAACATTATAAATAAACTTAAATTAGGCGCGTTTTTTAATTCAAATAGATATAAAAAATTTACTTCTGAGAATTTTTTTTTTTTCAAAAATAGAAAAACCTTTTTACTTATTGTTATTATTGATGTTCACTATGAAATATATTTCTTTCGGGTTAACGAAGAACTTGTAATCCTTTTCAATATGTAACAAAGGCAAACTTGTTACCACATGCTAAAAGTTATCTCTCTTAAGAAAGCTACCTTAGAATATAATGTTCTCTTTTTGTGGAGACCTTCATGTATACTTTCAACTTTCAATGCTTGTCTTTCATGATCAGCAGGCATGTGATTATTACGTCATTATCAAAACTGTTTTAATTGGGAATGCGGGGGGGGGGGGGGGGGGGGTTACCATTTCTGTGATGTCTTTTAGCGCTTCGAACTTGACGTCTTACATAACGTCCTACCTGAAGTGTTGTCCAACATTTTCCTTAACGTCCCTGTCAAACTAATTAGTTTCTAGTTAACGTCTTCCTTTAAGTCCCATGTAACGTCTTTATCTCTTTACTTTTAACTACATAACATCTTTTTTTTTGACGTCTGTCAACTTTAGTATTATTGTTTGACGTATTACCCTCTTTTTTTTATGACGTCCTATCAGTCTTCAAATATGACGTCTTGCACCAAGTTTCTCAGTCTTATCTTACGTCTCGTCATATTTTTTTTAAAAGAAAGTTGCGCTTTATGCTTTTTATAACGTCGAAACATACAATTTATGTGACGTTTTCTTCTTTTTTTTTTTAGCTGGACATTTTATTTAATTTTACTTGACGTTTTATGCTACTTTTTTTTGTATGGTGTCAAATCTTGCTTTTTACTTAACGCCTTATTGTACCTTTTTTGTAAAGAGCCGCATCAACCAACATTTTTGACGTCTTTACATAAAGTCTCATTTGACGTCATAATAGAGGTTCTGATGTGACGTCTCGTTTGGCGTCCTAAGAGTGGTCCTGGTGTAACGTCTTATTTGACTTCCTAATGGAGGTCCTGGTGTAACGTCTTATTTGACTTCCTAATGAAGGTCCTGGTGTAACGTCTTATTTGACTTCCTAATGGAGGTCCTGGTGTAACGTCTTATTTGACTTCCTAATGGAGGTCCTGGTGTTACGTCTTATTTGACTTCCGAATAGAGGTGCTGATCTAATGACTTATATTATATATATCAACCAGCATTTTTTGACGTCTTTACCTAACGTCTCATTCGACGTTCTAAGAGAGGTCCTGATGTAAAGTGTCATTTGACGTTCTATGAGAGGTCCTGATGTAAAGTGTCATTTGACGTTCTATGAGAGGTCCTGATGTAAAGTGTCATTTGACGTTCTATGAGAGGTCCTGATGTAAAGTGTCATTTGACGTTCTAAGAGAGATCCTGATGTAACGTCCTCGCCGTCGTACTTTATAAAGTTTAAACTTGACATCGTAACGGCCTTCATGCCCTGTCCATTAAACTCTACCTCCCCCCCCCCCCCCCCCCCGTGAATTCAATCGCTTTGTACTGTAAGCAATGGCATATGAAGGAAAGGCTTGTAAGAAATCTCCAGTGACTACTTTCTTTTTTTCTTATTTGATAAGTGTTGTGCGTATGAATACATTTCGAGTTATTTCAATACCTAATAGTCTAAAAGGAACTGTTTATCCGTTTGATATGGTAGTGTGATACCAACCTAAAGACCAACGCCTTTAAACGAATAATTAATAGATCTTCGTTAAAGCTGCTTCGAATTCAAGTATTGTTGTTCCAAGTTTAATAAAAAAAATAGTGCCCAATTAGACCAAGATTGAGTCGAGGAATTAAACCGTGGTCGTCTCTACGACAGACTACTACTCTTCCACTTTGCCACCTATGATATTCCATGTGTTTCGTACATGAACAAAATGTAGATAGCATATATATGTAACACTAAAGGTCACCGTATGGGCTCTGATGAACAGCCAGAACCTTATCGGACGTTGATATAACAATGAATAGATTGTTAGAATGTCAAGCTTGCCGTTAGCTAAGTTGAAAGAGAGAGAGAAAGAGAGAGTATTTAACTTAACCCAAGAGTTAGCAATGCCACCCACTACTGCCTCTCACCATCTCGCTTTGATTGGTTAAGTCTTGCCTGGGAACTCGTAATAGACCATTTCATCCCAGAATGCCCGGTATGCCACAGTATCACTCAACTTCTCTTAGAGGGTATTCCGATCCGCTAAAGAGAGGCGAGATATTACCCCGAGAAGAAATCCGGCCCCCAGCCACACACGTAAAATAAGAAAAAAAAAACTAACCCCGTGTGCTCTGCACGTGCGACACACCTAGCTCCGTTTGGTCCCCCTCCTGAAACGTATCGTCAAAGCACGAGCGCGGAATGTGGATATAAAAATGACGATCTGATTATATTTTTTTCCCCAGTACAAAGGGTCCGGGAGATATGTCTCCGAAATTGGTACCATCTCGAGGGCCAGATCTTGTGGCGGGAAGAGAACAAATGTGGCGAGAGCCCAAATATCGTGAGCCCTTCCTTGTTTCTATCAAGATGCGGCGTACGAACGCTTTGCGGTAGGTGAACGATCCGTAATCTCCCCTCCCCCTCTTCCACCTCCATTTTTTTTTTATTCACCTTTTTTTTTTTATGCAGAAACCTCAAAACAATGATTTTTAAACGTGAAATCGAGAAATGTCGTCGCCTCCACGTGTTTGGGGTGTGTGGATATGAAAGTATGTAAATATCTGTGTCTAAATGCGCCATGCGTGTGTGCGCGCGCGCGTGCGTGTAGCATGAGGATCTCTTTAGCATCTATTGATATCATCCTTCGGGGCAAATTGCCTGGAAACATAAAAGCGACTCCCATTTTTATCCTCCCTAACTCCCCAGCCCCCCCCCCTTACCCACCCCCCTCCCAAATCAGAGAATCTTATGTGTGAGTTCTTCACTTTCGACACTTAATGTAATCCATTATCAGAATGGGTCACGTGCATGAAAAAAAAAAAACACAAAAACTTTCCATTGCAGAAGGCTTAGGTTTTCAGCCTGAGAGGAGGGGTAGAGGTCGGGGTCAAATTGATAATTGATAATAGCAATTCATGTTATTATTATAACTATTAATTATTTATAAATAATAATAATAATAATAATAATAATAATAATAATAAAAATAATAATCTGTATTGTCCGTAAGGAAATTTGAGTTTGAGTTTGAGTTTTGAGTTTTTGGCACATCGGCACAATTTAGGCCATGTCGTGCCCATAATCCCTCAAGGATCACTCTCCTTTACAAAAGCTGAATTCCATACAGTTAAATCAGGAAATTTGTCTTACAGTTTGTGCATTACACAACAAAACACTAAAACTATAAAAACCAAAGTGTACATTCACACCAGACACACTCATAATTTACATGTGACAAAGTTTATACCAGATTGTTCTTATTTAGTGATTTGATTGCATGGGGAACAAAAGAGTTTTCTATGTCTGTCTTTTCTATCGGTGTCTTGCATCTCTTATGTGATGGTAAAATCACAAAATCCTGACACAAAGGGTGATTTTTTATTTCTAGAATAATAACAAATGAAAAATACAACTAATTACTTTGTTGACAAGGCAATGCTTTCTTTGATTCATGGCCCACTTCCAGTTCAATGTCGTAAACTAAAAAAAGAAACAAAATCAGTTCTGATGGAATAGTCTAAGAAAATGGACATAAAAGGAATTTGTTAATTTTAATCAAATCTGACTCGAGCATCGTTAGAAAACTAAGTGAAACAATAATAACAATAACAGTTAAGCTAATTAACGTAAGTTTAAGATAAACTTTAATGTGTGTTTATAGATTTGAATAGTTTCAATTTTATTTCCGTGTTACTAAATTACCTGTTGTATTATTGTTAATGTTTTAATGTTTTACATGTTTCGGATGTTCCTTCAGAGTTGAAGATATTTACTTCCTAGTCCAAACCTCCCGCAGGACGACGGGGGATGGGAGCGGGAAGGGTTTGAACCCTGGACCATCGATAAATCTGAACGACATTCCAGCGCGCAAACCGCACGACCAGGCAGCCATTATATTGTTATTTTATTTTAGCCTCATGTATACATCTGTCTCTCTCTATATATTTTTTGTGTGATCGCATTATTTAAATACTTTTAAATATATCTTTAATTTCTATTGTTTTTCGATAACTTTTAATTTTTCTGACTATTCTCGTTTTTTTTTTTTTTAAAGTTTTTATTACCGTTGAAAATAGTTTTTTATTATTCGTTCTCGTTTCCATCAACTGCATTGTAAAGTTGAAAAGACAAAAGAAGCACAAATGTAGTGTCATTGAGTCTGCTCTTCAAAAAAAAAAAATCAAAAAAAATCATGGAAGTATTAGTTGGGTTGAGTACCTTTTCAATACTCGTACACCATAACCTACATGTGAATGGATGAACTAACTATTCATTGACCAACTGGCCTTATTGAATGTAACCAAAACATTAGAGATCTAAAACATTGACTGGCTTTGTTTTATAGATTATTATTAATGGTCATTTTAAAGCAAAAATACAAATATTAATTGTTAATTATTCCAAAATAAAGAAGAAACTTTGTATGGTAATAGATCCGCTGTTTGTTATAAAATACTTTTAATTTTTTAAGTAGTATTAATGTTTCAATGTTTAGTTTTAAGGTCAAAATAATAATATTTTTAAAAAATTCTAAAGCAGACATTTCCTTAAATTACGACCTTAAATTACTAAATTAAATTACGACCTTAAATTAAGAAATTGAACTTCGGCTTCACATTACTAAATTAAATTACGGCATTAAATTACTAAATTAAATTACAACCTTAAATTACTAAATTGAATTACAACCTTAAATTACTAAATTAAATTACAACCTTAAATTACGACATTAAATACTGCATTAACTCACTACATTAAATCACTACATTTATTTATATAATTAAAGCATAGGGGAGTTATTCATCTGCAAATGTTTTCATTCATTAAAACAAACAAATCCTTAGTTTGCCCTGTTACGTTTGCTAGCCACCATCTTGATCTTTCTCTGGGCTATTTTGGATCAGATCCTCAGCAACGTTAGGATTTCCCCCCCCCCCCCCCCCCCCCAGAATGTTAGATTGTGTCAACAATACGGTGTGGTCTAGATCAACATCTTGCCAATGTATTTAGATTTAGACACCCCGGGTCTATACTGGTCATTGTGTCAGGTGAAAGGGATTGACCTTTGACATCGGATCAGGTGAGAGGGACTTAGTGTTGCCTTCACACCTTCTTTATTCACTCAGCTCAAGAGCAGAGACGATGCCAGAGTGTCAGAAAGGGGTGGGGGGGGGGGTGAAAAAACGAGACTATTGAAGAGAGTTGACTATGGGAAGTGTAGTCTTCCCAATGACTGAAATTAACTGATGTCATTCAAATCTTTTTAAAAAGCACTTTTCGTCATAATAAATAATAATACTGTCTACTAGACTACTAGAAGATAGTATTGATTTAATTATTTTATTCAGAAATTTAGTGATGTGATTTATTGGTCCAATTATTTCGTTGATGTTAGCATTACTAATATTAACATAAAACGTAATGGTCTATGAGAAGATTATGTTGTCTCCTAAATGGCTGGTTGTCCACGAAGTTACTGTGGCAATGCACTGGCCCACTTCTGACATCACTTTAAGTGCTGCTTAAATTTTCTATTTTAATAAAATAATTGCAGTTGTGTAATTGTGTAATGAACTAAAATGCGTCTATATTTTCTTGGAACCGAAAAAAAAATAATAATTTTCTCCCTTTAAATCTTTTGACAAACATTTAGATTTACATGGAAATCTGAACTGCGGGTTGGCTGAGCGGTAAAGCGCTTGGCTTCCGAACTGGGAATCCCGGGCTCGATTCCTGGTGAAGCCTGATATTTTAATTTCGGGATCTTTGTGCGCCTCCGGGTCCTCCCAACTCTAGTGGGGACCTGACATTAGTTGGGAAAAGGGAAAAGCAGTTGGCGGTTGTGCAGGCCACATGACACCCTCGTTATCCGTTGGCCGGAAAGTAGATGACCTTTACATCATCTGCCCTGTAGATCACAAGGTCAGAAGGGGGAACTGGCCTGCCCAGTCAAAACATTCCTACTGTAAGCTTGATAAGATTTGTGCATGATTGCAATAACACAAGTCACGAAAGGATCGCAAAAAATCTAATTAATGATCTTTTACAGACATTGAATCCTTTCTCCTGGAACCTAAACTTCAAAATGCCCCTAGTCACAAGTTCATGTTCGGTTAGAAATATATGTCCTACATTTGTTTAAAAATGTCACAATTTCTAGCGTATCAATAGAACAACTCTTCTATGGAAGGTCAATATCTCCTTGATCCTCCAGAGATCTCTATTTGTAAGATGTGTTCCTTTGTTAATGAATCAGTTTTTTTTTTTTTTTAATATGCCTCTTCTTAATTTTTTAGTTTTCGCTTATGAAATAGAATTTTATTATAATTGGTAAATGTGGATAATCTAATCTTTCCGCCGACTTCTGAAGATTTCTTAATATTATTTCTTCCTGTGCTCTTAACCTTTATTTTCCTTTTCCCACTTACTCTTTTATAATTATTTCTATAAGGATCTGCATGAATGCCCGCCGAGCATTGAATTGGTCCGCGTGACAGGTTTAAACATTGTTTACTTTTTAAATACAAGTAATTTATTGCCTATGGCCTTAATATTTCCAGATTTTCTTTCATTACTTTCTGATGACAGCTATTACTTCCCTTGCTACTATATTTAAGCTTTATTTTTAGTTCCTTGCGGCTATTTCGCCGGCAGTGTTCCAACGTCTTGAACAAGTCCACACGTTCATCTACCACAGCGGTTCTCAACATTTTAAGCCCGGCGACCCTTTTTACAATCCCCCACTCTGCCGCGCCCCCCCCCCTCCACACACACACATACAGCAATAGAAGAATAGACAAAAACAACCCATATTTTTGATGGTCTTAGGCGACCCCTGACAAATCGTCATTCGACCCCCAAGGGGGTCGCGATCTACAGGTTGAGAACCCCTGACTACTAAGTCTCTAAAAGTAGCTCAGGCGGAAATCAGATCCGATGTTTGAATTACTTATCTTACTCACCTCCAGGGGGAGGGAATAAATACGATCACACTTGAAGGACGTGCATGTGTGTGCGGGAAGGGGAAAGGCGTAAGGAATGGCGCTAACCACATACCCCATCGGACGCTGGTCATCTAGTTCCGGTTGCTTCTATCTGGGAGCCATTATAAACCATCCGCCCAATGAGATCAACCTGGTCTTATTACCCAGGTGCTACACCTCCTACCCCCCCCCCCCCAGTTGAATATAAGCAATGTGGTAGTAATAAAAGGTCCTACAAGGCTAGGATGATAAGAGAAGTAATATTTTAATGAAAGGCTGTCCTTCTATAACCTTCTTTTAGGGACTTAAGACAACTGATGTGTTAAATGCGAACACTTAGATCGGCACTCATCACGCGGTGTGGTTCTTTTGTATATTTAGATCACATAGATAGATAGATGGATAGATAGATAGATAGATAGATAGATAGATAGATAGATAGATAGATAGATAGATAGATAGATAGATAGATGGATGGATGGATGGATAGATAGATAGATAGATAGATAGATAGATAGATAGATAGATAGATAGATAGATAGATAGATGGATGGATGGATGGATGGATTGATGGATGGATGGATGGATATATATATATATATATAGAGAGAGAGAGAGTAAGAGGAATGGATGGATAGATGGATGGATGGGTAGATAGATAGATAGATAGATAGATTGATTGATTGATTGATTGATAAGTAGGTGGTCAGCATAAAGGGGGGGGGGAAGCAAATCACATCTGTGCTATCATGCGACTCACGCTCACCTCTAGGTTCTTTATATTGGAAACGTGAGTAGCTACCAGGCTTGTCAAGAAAACATGTTCGGAGGTGGAGCAACCCCTCCCATCTACTTCCCTACCCTTCTCCCTCCACCCCCCCCCACCCAAAGCATGGTGTGGAGTAGTATCCTAGTTGAAGACGTTCAATCGTGTGTATCTTTTCACCACACAAAAACAGGTGATGCATTCACGCTTAGTAGACATCGGGGGGGGGGGGGCGGAGAAGGAGGGGGCAGGGGAGGGAAAACGGAAGCGCAGACCAAACTAACGGAACGTAATTGACTTAATAGTCCTGGCACAGGTTCGGGGTTTGAGGGTTTATCATAATCATTATAAGCACGGCTTGGTCGAGTAACGTCTACTGGTGTTTCCGCTAAGTGACACAAAGTGCACAGCCTTCAAATGGACTGACCAGTTTGCAAACCGACAAACTCGGTACATTTTGTATCAATGTAAACATTGCCTCTGGAAACAGTTTAGGGAGAAAACAAAATATTTATAGAGTCTATCTACTTTGACAGGGGTCACGGTGACCAGATGTTGGAGTGCTAGAATTTCGAATAATTACGAAACTCGAGCTTTCACTGAAGTGAAGACTAAAATAAAAATTTCGGGATTTTGTGGACGCCACGCCTCTGTACTACCCTTTCCTTACGCCACACACCGACAGCCCAGCCTCCCACCTGAGGTGAAAGTCAGCAGGGGTGCCCCATCAACTTTTTCTGGTTACGGGGTAACTTCACTTTTACAAAATCAAATAATAATAATACTGATAGTAATAATAATAATAATTATTATTATTATCTAAAAAAAAAACAATATGCCCCAATTGTTATATCAACCGAGTGGATAATGGCAAATGACCTCACATATACCTTCAAGGCCCTTAACATTCCTAAGAAGATTCTCGTCGCCTGGCATAGTGCGGTACTGGTGCAGACCTGCCACATCACCAGAAAATTTCCCAGTGTAAACTGATTACAATGAATTTTGTTTCCCTTTAACGAAACTCGACCCTGGCAGCGCAAGAGAATGAATATTAGTTCTTTTTTTACATAATAATAATAAAAATAATAATAATAATATCAAAACCTAAGCTTAGAGATTAGGCGACTATAGAAGTTATCTAAGATAACAATATATCCAAACCCTGTTGTGACATCACCCAAGGGGGAAGTGACAACTGACCACGCAAACACGTTCGAGGCCCTAAGCCTTCCTAAGAGGATCCTTATTCCCCGTCAAAGTGCACCACTGTTACAGACTTGACACATCAACAGAAAAATGTCTCAGTAGACGCTGATAAAAGGGACTTCAATGAATTTTTGTTTCCCTTTAACGATACTTGACCCTGGCAGTGCAAGAGAATGAAAATTAATTCACTTCCATAATAATAATAATTAATAATAATAATAATAATAATAATAATAATATCTTATCTTCTTACCTTATATAATACAGACGTTACTTCAAAAAAAAGAAGATGATTAGGTCCCATTCAGTCATGCATAGTAACCAATGACTTAAATTCTGCCAAGTCACTGGTTTTCCTGGCTAGCTCAGGCAACCCATTCCATGCTCTAATAGCGCTAAGGAAGAAGGAGCATTTGTACAAATTTGTGCTAGCATATGGAACGAGGAATATGCCTCTATCTTTGTGTCTTTCAGAGTATTTTATTAAATTTTGTTTTTGTATTTGAAGATTATGGTTCAGTGTTTTATGTTTAATTGCTACTTTACTTTTGAGTCTTCTGTCCTGAAGGTTTTCTAAATTTAGTAATAATAGGGGGGGGGGGGGGGGAAATCCTATAAGTTTGCTTTAATCATAGACGTTTTAATATTATTAAACTCTTTAAGAAAACAAACATCCCGAGAACTTAACTCTTTCTCTCCTAACTGACGATACCAGCATTGATTCCACCAGAATGTGGTAAATAATTACGGAAAGAAAGAGTGAATACAAAAACTCGGTATCGAATACAGAAGACGAAGAAAAACGTAAGGCTATAGAACGAGATTATCGGGAGATAAGTAACGAAATAAACAATATCCGGGACGCCATATTGAAAGATTACTGACTTACTTAATCCTGTGTTCTCCCAGGGGAGCATAGGGCCGCAACCACACCTCTCCACCAAACTCGGTTCTGAGCAGCTTTCTTCATTTGCTCCCATGTCGTTCCAGTACCCTCAGCTTCACTGATGACTGACCTCTTCCAGGTTTGCTTGATTCTGCCCACTTTCCTCTTTCCTTGTGGGTTCCAGTCAAGTGCCTGCCTTGCAACATTGGTAGCTGGTTTTCGCAGGGTGTGTCCTATCCAGCTCCATTTTCGTTTTGTGATGTCTTGGGTTATGGGCATTTGTCTTGTTCTCTCACACAAATCGATAGTAGTTATCTTTTCTGGCCACCTAATTCCTAATATCCGGCGTAGGCTTCTGTTAACAAAAGTCTGGAGCTTTTCCATATTTGTTTTAGTGACTCTCCAAGTTTCTGAACCACATAGAAGGAAAGACTTAATGTTTGTATTATAGATTCGTATCTTGTTGTGTATAGATAATGCCTTAGAGCGCCAGATTGTTTGAAGAGTTGAAAAGGCAAACCTAGCTTTATTGATCCGAATCAGTATAAGGAAAAATTACTGTTGCCAACTAAATTATAAAAAAAAATAATAATTTGCTCAGAAATTGATTTCACAGTTCTAAAAAGAGAAAAAAAAATTAAACCATTTACTAAAATACATCGCTTACCTCAGCGGTTCTCAACCTTTTATTCTAGGCGACCCCTTTTTACAACCCCCCACTCTGCGGCGACCCCCTCCCCCCGACACTCACATACAGCAATAGAAGAGTAAACAAATACAATCCATATTTTCGATGGTCTTAGGTGACCCCTGGCAAATCGTCAATCGACCCCCAAGGGGCTCGCGATCCACAGGTTGAGAACCCCTGGCTTACCTACACTTCCCGTAAATTCTATACGCTGGATGCACCAAAAAGCTTGCTATGTATGAATTTGTCTCTGTGTGTAAAAGACCCAATAGTTGCGTTTTACTGTTTGTTTTTATTTGTTTTTTTAGGATATTGATACTATATTTTATGTTTCGTTTCTTATTTCTTTTTTTTTAGATTCACAAACTGAGTTGGAAGTGGACAGCTGTAGCGACAACGAAGGGGGCTCCCCATTGACAGGATCGCCCCTGACACACAGATCTGAGGGTTCACCGCTGACGGAGAAACCGAACAGCCCTCCAACGCACACGGTGACGGAATCGCCCCAGACGGCACCTAAGTCGATACCCCACCATGGCCATCCAAACCACCCCAGCCATCACCACCACGGCCGTAAAGACAACAACAACGATTCCGGCGGCCACCAGAGGCCAACGGCGTACCGACCGGGGCGGCTGACACCTCTGGAGATACTAGAGAGGGTATTCCCACAGCAGAGGAAGTCTGTGCTGGAGCTTGTACTCCAAGGCTGCAACGGAGACTTGGTCAAGGCTATCGAGCACTTCCTGTCTGCCCAGGACACCGTGGCCGCCCAACAGCAGGCGGCCATGCAAGCCAGCCAGAAGCAGGAACCCAGACCCAACCCTTTCCTCAATGGACTATCAAACGGTCACACTTTGTTTCACCACTCTCTCATCGGCAGCAGCAACGGTGGCAACAGCAATGTGGGTGCACCCCTCAGCGGTTTAAGGCCAAGCGCTCACCTTCCGCCCCACACCCCACCAGCGGCTCACAGCGGCGGATCAAGCAAAGTGCCGTACGGGGGCATGAAATCAGCGTTCACGCCCCTTTCTGCAGGCCCGAACTCCGCTCTACACTCGGCCTTTACAAGCCACCTTCCTCACTTCCACCCGGCCGCAGAAGCCGCCTTCAGAAACCCATTTTTCCCACAAGGCCACGGGCCCACTGACATTCTCCCGCCAACTCACCCTTTCGCTTACGCGGGTCTTGGCATGGGCTTGGTCGGAGGCGGGCTATCGGCGCCCTCCTACCCAGGAGTCTTTACGTCGCCCTTTTCATTTCACCCTTATCGTTTGAACTTCCGAGGGTCAACATCGCCAAGAACGAGAACCCCAGACAAAAACAGTGATAAGTCGGCCATGACAGATTCTGACCATATTTCCGATTCCTGGGATGAAGGAAGCTCACCTCGCGACGCAAAGCCTCTGGACTAGGAGACACTTCTTAAGATCTTTTTCTGACCAAATATTAATATGCTTGGAAACGGCTTTTCCTGATCAGACTTAACTGGCATAATCTCACGATTACCCCAAAGAACTCTACCATTACAACCTCACTTCTGAAACTAAACTCTTCCCTGGCCAATGCTACAAAGATGGCCAAATAATTTGTCGAAAAAAATATACATTACAAAGCAGTAGTGACTTTTTATTTTATCAGAAGGACATGTTATGAATTTAAATGTAATTCATAAACTTATGAGATCTCAAAAGAAATACTTTTAAAAATTTTAGTGCTTACTAGCACATTATCTGCTTTAACTAGTGGAACACCGGATGAGGAAATTTTAATTTTTCAATGCCAAAGAACAAAATGCGGCTCGTTGTAGCCAAAGAGTTAATTTTGTGTTTGTTTTTAAGCTAATGTGTATGTCTTTGTTTGTTTGTGGCCGCGCGTGTTTATGCTTTTCAGCCTAAATAACACTAAATAAACTCACATCACGAAGAAGACTGACCTGATATTTCTGCATGAATTGTGATTTCCCTAATTCCGGAATTTAAAAAAATGCAGTTGCAAAAACTAAAAATATAACGAAACAATGATTTTTTTTTTAATCTTCCACAGATTTTGTTTGAGATTATTGTGCTCTGCGTACAATTTTGATTTATGTTTTCAAAAATATGTACTTACTAAATAGCGTATTAAAACTATATATATACTCAGTTAAATGCAAAAATTGTTTAGTTTTCTGTCTCTGTAACGTTTATAAATATGTTAATCACGATAATCTGCTCTAGGTAACATTTTTGTGGTTTTTAAACATGTTTTGAATTATGTTTTGTAATTTCAAAAGAACAGGCTACAAGACGTGAGGAAAAAATAAAGAGAGCACGATATGAAAAAATGTAGGGGCGCTGTTATGGAACCTAACGAAAAATTGCGTATAGAAATGAATGTGTGTAATGTTATAAAACGGGATTCAAAATCAGTGGACATTGATACTGACCATTGGGAAGACATAGCCCTAGACCGCACTAGTTGGAGAGAGACGGTGGCCAAGAAAGCTATAGACAGCGAGAAAACATGAGCCTCAGCTCTGGAAGAAAAGAGTCCCATACGAAAAATGGCCGGCTCCTCTACCACCAAAGCGAGAGCCACCTTGACCTGCAATACATGTGGACGGGAGTGTCTCTCCCAAATTGGGTATCCCGACAACATAGCGCGGACAAAATAGCGCAGAAAAAATATATTTCAGTCATTTTGAAAGAAATACTTTAGATATCGTAAAATATGAATAGAGCCAATATTTTTTGTTTTATTGTTATTATTTTTCAGTTATTTGGCAGGAAACACTTTAGATATCTTAAAACCTAAATATGCAAACAGTAAGCAAAAATTATAATAAGCTAAAATGTTTCCATGACGTTAGCTGCTTCAAAGGTCCTTTATAGAGTGAGAGGTTCTGTGGCAGGCATTCAGTCAGAACAAGTAGTCCTAGAAGCGGAGATAATATTATGTACAAATATACTGTATACACTATGATGATAACACACTGTAAGACACGCATCATTATATAACTACCCCTTGAACGGGTCACCACATTTCAAAATTTTATTTTTAGCAGGTTATGCATTTTAAACTTTGGTAAAAAGGGGAATGATATAAAATTTAAAGTACCCTCGTTCTCTGTATACTTTCAGATCTATTCATATTGAAAAAGATAGAGACATCAACAAAATGCTGTCCAGGACATTAAATTACTAATAATCCGGTACTTTTATACACATCATATATAAGTCCGCGCTATTTTGTCTTGCGCTATTTAGTCGGGAAATTTCGCGCTATTTTGTCTGCGCTATTTTGTCTGCGCTATTTTGTCTGCGCTATTTTGTCGGCGCTATTTTGTCGGGTTCGAGATGAACCATTGTCGTTCTACGACTGAAGGAGGCCACTGAGGGAGGCTAATAATGATTTAGCTTGTCAATACTTCGGCATTCTGTACACCAGATACACCAGTGACTCCATTTTTGAAAATTTTCCAGAAGATTTTTTAAAAAAAGTTTATAATTATTTTCGTTCAATAATCATGCCAGTAAAAGTCTCGCATCCAGACCCAAAACTGTTGTGCGCTAATGAATCAGTAAGTTTACATAAAACCAAACAAACAAGCACTTGTACACACACACACTTACATTGAATTTTATTTTAATATTTGTAACTGAATTTAATTTCTACATAACCAGTAAAACTATCCTACATAACCAGTAAAACATTTCTACATAGCCAGTAAAACTTTTCTACATAACCAGTAAAACTGTCCTACATGACCAGTAAAACATTTCTAAATAGCCAGTAAAACTTTTCTACATAGCCAGTAAAACTATCCTACATAACCAGTAAAACATTTCTACATAGCCAGTAAAACTTTTCTACATAACCAGTAAAACATTTCTACATAACCAGTAAAACTGTATTACATAACCAGTCAAACATTTCTACATAACCAGTAAAACTGTCCTACCTAACCAGTAAAACGGCCCAGTTTCTTGCCAGAGCACTACGGGAGGATCGAGTCCTTCCTGCTCTGATTTTTCAATAGGAGTTCATCTCAGGTCTACATAACCAGTAAAACTTTTGTACATAACCAGTAAAACTGTCCTACGTAACCAGTGCAATGTAAATGCTGAGTTCCCCTTCACTATTAGGTGAGAGGGAATGGGGGGGGGGGGTCCTCTTACGTCACTCTTTCCTTGACTTTTCAGTCATACTTATTTGAAACACACTCACACACACTCGCACACACTCACACTCAACCTTTGTCGACCTCTTTCAAAATACAAAAATCTTGTCATTTTCTGTCAGTGTAACTGAGTGGTAGCGAGCTAGAGCTCTCCATTCCGACCGTGGAACTAAAACGTCATGTTTGATTTCAATGGGAACTACGTCTCCCTTTCAACTTCCCTACCTTGCCCCTTACCCTCCTTGTAGCCTCTTTAGATATTGAAATTCTAAATGTTTAGGAGAGGTTTGTAAACATTTGGACCCCTCTGTCACATAAGTGAGGGCCGGGATGCATTCACTTAGACTGCCTTTCAGTTCCCCCCCCCTTTTTTTTTTAAGCTCTCCTTTTTAAAATCTTTCTCTCTCTCTCTCACACTCTTTTTCAGTCTCTCTAGCTCCCCTTCTTTCTCTCTCTCTCTCTCTCTGTCACTTTCTCTCTCTCTGTCACTTTCTCTCTCTGTCACTTTCTCACTGTGTCACTTTCTCTCTCTGTCACTTTTTCTCTCTGTCACTTTCTCTCTCTGTCACTTTCTCTCTGTCACTTTCTCTCTCTCTCTGTCACTTTCTCTCTCTCTCTCTCTCTCTGTCACTTTCTCTCTCTGTCACTTTCTCTCTCTCTGTCACTTTCTCTCTCTGTCACTTTCTCTCTCTCTCTCTGTCACTTTCTCTCTCTGTCACTTTCTTTCTCACTCTGTCACTTTCTCTCTCTCTCTGTCACTTTCTCTCTCTGTCACTTTCTCTCTCTGTCACTTTTTCTCTCTCTGTCACTTTCTCTCTTTGTGTCACTTTCTCTCTCTGTCACTTTCTCTCTCTGTCACTTTCTCTCTCTGTCACTTTTTCTCTCTCTGTCACTTTCTCTCTCTGTGTCACTTTCTCTCTCTGTCACTTTCTCTCTGTCACTTTCTCTCTCTGTCACTTTTTCTCTCTGTCACTTTCTCTCTCTTGACTTTCTCTTTTAATTCGTAAACCATAAATAAGATACCCCCTCTCCCCCACCTTCTTTGTTCTCAATAGTCCTGAGGTGAACTGTACACACCAGAACGTCAATCGCTGAAGTCGCCTTAATGCATTATTTGAAATCGAATACGCTTGTGAAAAGCCGAACGCTATTCATAACCTGGAGGTATCGATATGGTGAAGCTACGGGCGCCGATATTTTAAAAAATCACTTTGACCTCCTCCCCCCCCCCCCCATTTTACATTCCCACATTAGTGTACGAACCAATTGAGATGGAATGATGGGAAATTCGAAACCTTTATGTGAAGTACAAGAGGCGCCCCTGCGGCGCATGATTCTCACCCACCCCCGCAGCTTCCTTGTACTTTGATTGTAAATTTTTTTTTTAGACCAAAATCGTGAAATTCTGTTGAGAACGATCAGAGTTTGAATCAACAAAGGGAGAGGAGTCGTTTTTTGTTTGTTTTTTTTTCAATTTTTTTCCAGCTCGCATTGGTGCTTCCGGTGTTGTTAATATCGAAAGTACTCTCTTTTTAGAGCAGTTGATATTTTAATTTGATTCTATTAGTGATTACTAGATGATTAACGAGACATACGAGGTAGGGGTTACAGGGGTGCATGGTAGTGAAGAATAGTTTGAGATCCCATTCCCACGATACGCCTTTGTAAAACTATCCATTGTCGGACATTCCCAATTCTTATAAGCTGTATAGATGACATTATTTGAGTAGTACTATTCTAGGACGTACTTATCTTTTCTTATAAAGTAACGTCTTTAATCGATAAGATATAATATTCAACGATAAGGGGGGGGGTGACAAGCAAGGCCCCGCACCCCTGCCTATCCTAACACCATCCAGTGGAGAGAGACCGCCGTTTGGATGGCCAATGTTTGCTATGCCAAGCCGTGTGCCGATTGATCAGCGCCAGGGTCTGTTTTCAAGTGGACCGCTGATTGGAAGTCGCTTTCCGAAGGGGCGCTGGTGGGGAAAGAGGGGCGCGGATGGGATACGGGCTGAAGTAAACAGAAGGACGAGCCGGTGACGGTAAATGCTAATGAACCATTATGTCAAGGGAGCCAAGGAAAGAGGTTTTTGGGGGACCATTTAGGTTGGACAAATTTTAAGTCAAGTGGGAGCAATCTATCAAAGTGTCTCAGAGTATTACATCAAATTTACATTCACTCTGAGATGTGAGGTGGACGCCGCTGTCGCAGATTAATTCATCGACAATGTATAAGACGCAAATAAAGTAACAAAGTAAGTTAAGTACCCTTTTCAGACCTCGACATCTATAGGGCAGATGACGTAAAGCTCAGCTGTTTATGTGACCGACTGTCAACTATGGTCTCATGTGGTCAGCACAACGACCAGCCAGGATAATAATATCCAGGGGCGTCCTAAAAATCAGATTCTTCACTGAGATTCGAACCAGGAACTTCTCAGTTTGGAAGTCAAGCGCTTAGCCACCAGACCTGAAAGACCAAGTCGCAAAGCGCACTACAAAGTAACACAGCTTGTTATATACGTCAAAGAAAAAAGGCTTCTTAGGAAGTTTGCAAATGACAGGTCCAATGACAGGACAACATAAGGAGAGCTACTTCAAATGAAAAAAAATTTGTTGTTTTTAGTAAGTATTCCAAAACTAACACATGTGTCATATGGCCATCATAACTCTTTCATTACCACCAACAAAAGTCAATAAAGTGCGAACAATAAAATATCTCCAAATCTTTACTATTTATGACAAATTTAGGTGTTTACATTCAAGCCATGAACCTCCAGCAAGACGACGTCGTATAGCGGCGGGCGGAGTTCGAACGAGGGACCATCAAGACCATTCAAACGACAGCCCAGAGCGCATACCAAACGACCAGGTGGTCATCCCAATCAGGAAGACTTCCAGGGTTGAAAACTTCAGTCCAGTCGGTAAACTAAGCTCTTTATACCTGGGTTATCACGAAAAATGGTTTATACATAGATACCATATAATTAATCAATGTTACAAAGACAGTTTGTGTTGAAACACAAACTCAAAATCGGTCCCCGAAGTGGTCCACCCAGTCAGGTAAAAGTCATGTTTCAGTATTTTCAGAAAGAATATCAGAATGAAATTCTATCAAAGGCAAATGACAGAGAGGAATGGAAAAAAAGGTTGACAGATCTTGTGTGGTGTCCCATCGGTCCAACAAACCATGGGATAGGTGAAGGTGATTGTGAAGTTAGATGTGAACCTGGCCTAATTGATTTCATATAAAGATTATCTTAGTGATCTGATTGTTTTATATAGGGTCAATCTCTTATTTAAAGCCTTTTTAAAAAAAAAAACATTTCGTAAAAAGAATCCTTAGTTATGTGTTTGGTTACATTTGTAGACATTTGCAATTCACGCGATAATATGAATAACTACTTGTAATTGTTGTTTTAAATTATGTTCCACTTGTATGTATATTAAATAGAATTTTTCGCTTTGAAAAAAAACAATAACCTTTTTTTTTGTAAAGTAGTAGTTGGTATGGCAGAACTTACATAACTTAACAACACATTTGTATAAAAAACTTTTTGAGAAAAAATCTAAAACCGTTGGCATTAATGTGTTAAAAAATATTGTATATAATTGTCTCCTCTACTAAATAGCATACTGTGTTTGATACTATTAATAACGAATAGTTGTAAAAATGGTGTATATTTTATGAAAAAACTACTTGCATAGTTGATTCAAAAATTAATTTTTTCCCTTTCAGAAAAGAAGAAGTAGCGATGCATCAGAACTTTAAAGGGTCTAAAAGATCATGATCTCGGGTTTTCAAAATCTTTTCTAGTTTAAGAGATCTAAACGGGACGGACGGACGGGTGGACGGACAGGCATTCCACACAAAACTAATATTGTCTTTTCCCCTTTCGGGCTCCGCTAAAAATGGTTGCTGTTTTATAGCTATTGCTGTTTTTAAACAAAAAATATTTTTAAAAATTTGAATTAAATAACACATAGATCTTAAACCTTTTTTCTTACAGATAAAGTTTATTAAAATATATACCACAATCACCATAATATTTCAATGTGAAGGGCAGTTTCGCCATTACTAAAAATATAGTAGTCTCTTGAAAGCTACTACATATCTACTACTAAATATCTTAATTCTAATAAATCCATTTACAAAAGTATTATGCTAGTTAATTTTAAATATTAGCGCTTTTATCAAATATGTTTTGGGACGCTACAACGGAAACTGAAGTAAACGGTAAAAAAAAAAATAAATGAAAAGATACGAAATGTTGAAATAAATAGACAATGTCAAGGATGTCAAACGAAAGATCTCTGTTGTCAAGTAAACAAGGTTACAAAGACAGTTTGTGTGGAAACACAAACTCAAAATCGGTCCCCGAAGTGGTCCACCCAGGCAGGTAAAAAGTCAGGTTTCAATATTTTCAGAAAGAACATCAGAACTTTGAATGGTCTAAAATATTATGATGTCGGATTTTTACTATCTTTTCTAGTTTAAGAGATCCAAACGGAACGGACGGACGGACGGACAGACATTCCACACAAAACTAATAGCGTCTTTTCCCCTTTTGGGGGCCGTTAAAAAATAATAATAAAGTACCCTTTCAGGCCTAGAGATCTATTGGGAAGAAAATGTAAAGGCCATCAGTTCCTAGGACCTACAGTTAACGAGGTTGACACGTGGCCAGTACATCGACAAACCGCCATTTCTTTCTAAACTTAAGTCAGGTACCTTTTAGAGTTGGGTGGAATCATGAGCGTTCTAAACATTCGGAAATTAAAAATACCTGGTCTTCGTCGAGGTCACGTACCCGCGAAGTCTCAGTTCGGAAGCCAAGCGTTCAATCACTCAGCCACTACGCCTAAGATACCTTACAGATATATCTATGGTTTAGACAACAAATATCTGATTTTAGTTTCCTACACGATTGGCTCACCGACTATTGGCTCACCGATAATTGGCTCAAAGATAGAAACATATGGCTAATATACTGACCAATAGTTAGCTGAGCCAATTGTCGTGACCGAATAGTGGTTGAACCAGTTCACGGTGAATGATTTATCTTGATCCCAAGTTATAAAGTGACCAGATATTTTGGGAGTGAAAGCGGGACACATGTCAGTCAAGGGACTTCAAAAGAATAGGCTCAGATTTTTTTCCAGCAATATTGCTTTCAACAGGTAGACGTTATCACAAAACATCACAAAGTAAACACACACACACACACAATATAGGCCTACACACACACTAATTAACTAAGTGCAGGCTTTCTAAAAAGTTTTCAAGATAGAACTTCTTTCTGTGCGATTCACGTGAACCTGTTGATTGGGCAGCTTCGCTCTCATAAATACCCGGTACAATTTTCTTAAAAGATTATGACGGTCGCTACTACATTACTGTTTCTAACCAACTTGCGTCAGAAGATATTTCAAGAGCTCAGACCCTCAATAAGCAGAACTGCTATCATATGGAATATTTTCACAATGCTGTGTACTAAATGGAGCAACAATCTTATCTTTTAAAATACAAATGTTACTTCCAAAAGATGATGATTACGTCCTACGCGTCATGCATTTAGTCATGCATATTAACCAATGACTTAAATTCTGCAAAGTCACTGGTTTTCCTGGCTAGCTCAGGCAACCCATTCCATGCTCTAATAGCACTAGGGAAGAAGGAGCATTTGTACAAATTTGTCCTAGCATATGGGACGAGGAATGTGCCTTTATCTTTGTGTCTTTCAGAGTATTTTATTAAACTTTGTTTTTGTATTTGAAGATTATGTTTCAGTGTTTTATGTATGATTGCTACTTTACTTTTGAGCCTTCTGTCCTGAAGGCTTTCTAAATTTAGTGATTTTACTAAAGGTGTTACTCTAGTCAAATATGAATATTCGTTTGTTATGAATCTCACTGCTCTATTTTGTGTCTTTTTCCAGTTTCTTAATGTTTTCTTGAGTTGAGGGGTCCCAAACAGAGGATGCATATTCTAGATCTAGTATTGGCCTAACCAAGGTTAAATAACATTTTAGTTTTATGTTCTTATTTGATTGATAGAAATTTCTTTAATAAACCCTAATGCTTTGTTTGATTTTTTTTAGTTTCATGAAAATGGGGATTCCATAATAGTTTTCCATTTATTATAACACCTAGGTATTTTGCGTTTTCAGTCTGTGTTGGTTTGCCATGAATAAGATTAGTGGAATTAATTTGTTTTAGTTTTTTTTTTTTGTTACTCCTAATAAATGACATTATTTCTGGGTGGAAAGACATGCTCCAATTTGATTCCCAATCTTCCAGACACTCCTTCCCCCAAATTTCCTAAAAAAAAGATTGTACCATAATGCACCGAGCATGTTATAAGCACCACAAAAAAAATCAAATGCGCTATACACAAGAAATTAAAAAACAAACCTATGCAACCTAAACTCAACCACTTTAATTACAGAAAACATTTTTATATATTTCAATTCAATAAAAGTTTTATGTGTTGCACAGATATACATCACTGTATACTTTTATAAACGAGCCAAAGCTAAAATTGAATTCTGAAAAGACAAACAAACCTATGCAACATAAACTCAACCACTTTAATCACAGAATACATTTTTATATATTTCAATTCAATAAGAGCCTTGTGTACTATAGAAATATAACTCCGTATACTTTCATAAAAGAGGCATGAAGGCCCCAAAATCAGAGGCAAAGAAAAGGATTTCTATGATGACAAAGCTAAAATTGAATAGCGCAAATTCTGAGGTTTCCTTTAAAAAAAAAAATCCTATGGAAAATCTCAACAAAACTGCAAGGCTAGAAGCCATTAAAGAGACATGCTAAAAAAGAAATATTTTAACTTTTTTATTGAAAAAAAAGAATTCTATTAAATAATACAATTTTAATGTTTCAAATTCCTTAAATCATTCAAATCATTTAGTTTATTTTAATTACTCAAATAATTCATATTGCTCAAATAATGAAATAATTTAAACATTCAAATAGTTTGAATCATTTTTCAAGGTTTTTAAAAATGTTTACATGTTTCGCATATTCCTGTCCAAACCTCCCGCAGGACGACAGCGAGAGGGGTATGAACCCGGAACCTTCGACAACGAAAGATAGTCCAGCGCGCGCATTAGTTCACACTGTGGCCTGTGTTAGAAATCCCGATGCCGACCAGTACATTTTTAAAATTATTGTTTTACTTTTGATTGAGAAGATATGCATTTTTACAGAGACGTGGCTAGGGTGTGGAAGGGGGTATTTGAAAATCCTCCGGCCCCCCACTTGAGGGGGAGGGGCCCAAATGAGTTTTTTTTTTATATTAAATGTTAAATATTATGCAAAATGCAGGGGCCAATTTTATTTTACTGAAAGTATCTGCATTCCATAACAGTTTTAGGTTTCTTTAATAAAGAAGTCTTAAGCCGAAGTTGGGATTCGAACTCAGGCCCCTTGATCGTCAGCCTTATCAGAAACTATGCATGTGTTAACCGGCTCTACTTAAGAAATATTAATCTACATGTAATCAAACCGATTATATAAATATGACTTATAACTATCAACGAATCGTTATTAGACCATCTTTCAGGCATTTCAACTCTATTTTTCTCCAACGTGGAAATAATGTGCAAACACACTCTGGATATCGCTTTGAACACAATAACACTAAAACTACAACACAAACCAAACACTGATCGCTGGGCCGCATTGTGAAGGGCGCATTATCCCCTTGTTGACTTTAGCTGAAACATATAACGCCAAAGGGGGGCGGGGGGGGGACAGAGAGAAGTGTTTAGCGAACACTGTTTAAATCTTGTACCCGGTCTGTAGAATCACATACAGTCATGTGATCTTTGATACTGGCCCTACTGGATGGCCTTTGTTGACAAGAGAAGAACAGTTTTAAAAGAACTCTTTTTTACTAGAAAAAGACAAAATGTCTTACACGAACTAAATGACTTGGCATACATTTGTCTAAGTATCAAGTCGCTGGCGGCTCCTCTGCGCCTATTTTGTTTTTTTAAGGAAATAAAAAAAAGTTGATCTATAACAGTGGTTCTCAAGTTGTGGTCCACGGACATCTCGGGGTTCGCGCGACCACCGTACAGGTCCGCATAAAAATGAAAATTGTATACAATTAAAATAACTTCTTGGCTGAAAGCCAGTCTATCCGATCGGATAATTTGAATAACAATCAAATCGACCGTCACTACTGTTTAATATCACTATTACGAATTAATCTATGACAGCCTAAGCCAAAGATTTGAAAACATATATTAAACTTGGATATTCCCATCTGGATATTGCACCCTTTTGCGCGTCGGCAAACTCAAATCCCAATCACAAATAAATCCACATTAACAGGAACAGCTTATTAAAATATCCAAAAACGAGGAACTTTAACCAATGTTTTAAAAAGGGTGCCAAAAATTTGGTTACAAAAAATATAATATATTTCAATTTTGCGTCCTGCTTTATAGCCGTTCTATTGAAACGGAAGTTGTTGACTGCTTTCCAGTCTTAAGTATCTGGGGGGAACGTAGTGTTTGAGCCGTTATGAAACTCATCGCAAATAAAAGAAAACTGACTAAAAAGAAACTGACTAAAAATTTGTGTTCGTGCTTCTTACAACAGTGGCGTATCTAGGAATTTGCCATCATTTGGGGCCGGGGTGCTTGACCTTTTGAGTTTTTGGCACATCGGCACAATTTAGGCCATGTCGTGCCCGTAATCCTTCAATGATTACTCTCCTTCACAAGAGCTAAATTCCATATATTTAAATCATTAAAAGCAAGGTCTATTCACAGTTAAAATAGTAAAGGTAGTAAACATTTAATAATTAGTAAAAATCTTATGTAAATATTATAGGGTCACAATTTCACAAATCAGATCTTCGTAGTCAACCCCACCTCCCGGACAAAAGCCCAGTATCTTCCCTGGGTCGACATTGTCGAATAGTGTTTTTAAGTTGTACGCTCTAAAAAAAATTTCCCTAACATCCTGGTATCTGGGGCAATCATATTTAATATTTAATGTAAAAAAAAATAATTCGAAAACTCATTTTGGGGTCCCCCTCCCTCAAGTGGGGGCCGAGGAAATGTTCAAATTCCTCCCCCCCCCCTCCTCCCCCACCCTGGCTACGCCACTGACTTACAAACATTGAGCGAGACATGAATACAACTATAAAACTGGTCAACCTCATTCACGTCATTATTTTTGTTTTGAACTTTTATTTTTAAACAAAATTTATAGTTTCAACCAGCACTCCTTCAACCAAATGTCGATTAATTTTAGTTGTAATTTATACAATATGCATCTATGAAGGTTTTTCACTTAATTGTCCGTGGGTGAATTTTGACTATAGGCTATATAGGTATCTTCGGGTCCGAAAAGTTTGAGAACCACTGATCTTTAATAATAGTAACATAAAGCAGGGATGGGTGCGGCGGGGCTAGATTTAATCCTCGCCAGGGGCTCGTTTAGAATGTGTCCACAGTAGGAGTAACTCTCCGATGTTGTAGCGAGCCACGAAGGGTGAGTGTGTCGTCGGGGGGTGCCCGTGACAACAAAAAGTTGACAAACATAAACTGTCTGGAGCGGAGCGAGTCCCAACAATGGATGGAGAGTGCCGTCGCGACGTAGAACTTGAAACTGCTAGGACAGGGGTTCTCAACCTGTGGGTCGCGACCCCCTTGGGGGTCGATTGACCATTTGCCAGGGGTCGCCTAAGACCATCGAAAATATGGATTATTATTGCCTACTCTTCTATTGCTGTATGTGTGTGTCGGCTGGTGGGGGGTCGCGAAAGAGTGGGGATTATAAAAAGGGGTCGCCGAGCTTAAAAGGTTGAGAACCGCTGTGCTAGGAGGACTCTTCTTTCCTTTTAAAATAGGAACGGTCTGAAGAAGTACGCCAATAAAACCACTTTACACACACACGAAAAAGTGATGGGATATGAGTTGAAATAGTTGATGACCGCAGGTCAGGGATGGAGCCAAGTTGTCTTCTCCAAATAGCTAGTCCAATCTAATGTGCAGACCGATAAAATAGTAAACATTTAAATACAGGCTAAACCTCCTTTTTGAAACTAATTAAACGTCACTTTTATAGAATACTTTATTCTTCCATATGCTAGGACAAGTTTGTATAAGTGCTCCTTCTTACCAAGTGCTATTAGAGCGTGGAACGGGATGCCTGAGTCAACCAGGAAAAGCAATGACTTAGAAGTACTATATTGACCTAGGAACACGTCTTGGACGTAATCATCTTCTTTTTTGAAGTAGCGTCTGTAATTCATAAGATAAGAAGATAATAAGTTATTTTGTTTGATACCAACAAGGGAAGTTAATTCTTTAATATTCACAGATACGGCTAATTATGTAGGGTTTCGTCCCTGTGGATAATTAAACACGTTATTTCTCCCATACCCATTCTCGTATAAGTTGAAACTGAAAACAAGTATCTGTTGTACCTAATTAAAACATGAATCAATTAAAAAATTAATCAGTTGGTCAAACGATTATTGGTAATAAATTAATTAATATGTTTGATTTTGAATAAAGGAAATAACTTCTAAATTATTGAGGTGACGGGGCAATAAGTGCGAAGTTTTTCCTCTTGGGTGAACTTTTTTTTTAAAGGATTTTTTAATATTGTTTGTTTTATTACACGACTGGTCATCCTGATTTGATTTGTGTGAATGTGTGTGTGTATGTGTCTGTATGTGTGTATATGCGTGTGTCTGTATTTGTGTGTATGTGTGTTGATATGCAGGACACAAAAGTGTAGTGCGTTGATTGAAGATTTCTTGATTGAAGAGACATTGAAATTGGATTGTATGTGAATTCAGCGGATTACAGTTCACAGTTAATTATTTCACTAGATTATTATTTCATTATATTGGATTAAACGTTCTATACAGGCAGCTTTAACCAGAAAGAGAATGGTGTAATGTTTTGAAAAATCTGCTTGCATATATAGTTTTAAAAATTGGATGGTTCACTTTCAGAAAAGAAAAAAGTAGCCGTTGCATCAGAACTTCGAATGATCTAAAATATCATGATGACCGATTTTCATTTTCTCTTCTAGTTTCTGAGATCTAAGCGGGACGGACGGAAAGACTGACAGACAGACCACACAAAACTAATAGCGTCTTTTCCCCTTTCGTTGGCCGCTAAAAAAAAAGAAAAAATAATAACGTAAAATTATTCTCTGACTTCTTGTAACTTCTATTACATTTAGTATTGTTACCAGATGGTTCAGAAGTCTCATCATCGATCAAATGTAGTTCAGTTTGTTTTCCAGTTCAAAAGAAATTAAAGCCAAGTGATTCTTTGAAACATAGATAGGCACACAGACAGACAGAAAGACAGACAGATAAAGTAAACTAGTGGTACCAAGATGCTCAATGTGGATTCGAAAAATAACATTATGATAAAACTCAATAAAATATGAAATAAATACTCCAGGCTACCCAGACTACAAGATCTATCTACCTATCTATCTATCTAAACGACAGAAAACTCCCGCCAATATTTACTTCTGTTATATACAATAGCTCCATTACTCAGAGCTGTACCAGTTCGCTGCAGACGACCAAATGATCCCTGGGAAAATGTATCCCTCCGCCATCCCATCAAGCGTGCTGTGGACCGAGACACTCAGATGAGGATCACTTTACCCGCCGTATAAATAGTCCGGTTTTTATATAATGTACAAAGTAATCGCTTGTGACCTTGACCTTGCCTGTGTATCGCGGTCTGATATGCGAGATGCCTGTGTACATAGTCAACGATATACAAAATACTATTAAGGTAAATAGTTTGAGCTATCTATCTATCTATCTATCTATCTATCTATCTATCTATCTATCTATCTATCTATCTATCTATCTATCTATCTATCTATCTATCTATCTATCTATCTATCTATCTATCTATCTATCTATCTATCTATCTATCTATCTATCATCTTTCTATCTATCTATCTATCTATCTATGATTCGGCGAGATAATCTAAACAATGTCAAGGACACAATAGTGAAGAATAAACTGAATACTAAATATTATTTTAAGTTTAGTAAGGGGTCTTGGTGACCGAGTGGTAAAGAGTTTGGCTGCCGAACCGGGGTTGAATCTGGGAGAAAACTGTGATTCTTTATTGCGGGATTTTAAGGACGCCCCTGCGTCCACCCAGCTCTATTAGGTACCTGATTTTAGTTGGGTAAAGTAAAAAGGTTGTCGTTGTGCTGGCCACATGACGCCCTCGTTAAACGTCGGCCATAGAAACAGATGACCTTAACATCATCTGCTCTATAGATCGCAAGGTCTGAAAGGGAAATTTACTTTTACTTTTTTAAAGCCTAAAGTGCTTAGAAATTTTATTTTACAGTGCTATTGGATATCTGCCTGGTCTTGATGTTTGCGCGCAGGACTGTCGTTCGGACTTATCGATAGTCCCGGGTTAAAACCCTGCCCCCGTCGTCCTGCGGGAGGTTTGGACTAGGAAGTAATTATCTTCAACCTTGAAGGAACATCCGAAACATGTCAAACATTAAGTGAACCAAGTTATCGTAGACCTTTTATACGCTTCGCATATCAATCAATGCCTCTTATGTCGTGTACACAAAATAAGGCAGCAATTTAAAGCTATTCGCCATAGATGCAAACCCCAATAGTTCTTTCTTCATTTAATTAGCATGTAAGAACTTAGTCATGGCCTTTTTCTTCTTTACAGATTAACCTTTCGTTATCAAATCGCAAATATGTGACATTCAAAATCAAGTTTATTACCTCATGGATTAAACAAATTATTAAGATACTTTTAAAAAAAAAAGTACATGCATCCTATATATTTTCACTCTTAATAACTAATAATTGTTAGATTTAAATAAAAAACGAATATTTTTACACACGCCTCATAACCAGACCCCCCCCCCCCCAAAAAAAAAACCTCAAAAGAGAAAGAATCCTGGTTAAGCTAATGTATGGATCTACTAGACCAGGGGTTCTCAACATGTGGGTCGCGACCCTTTTGGGGTCGATTGACGATTTGCCAGGGGGTCGCCTAAGACCATCGAAAATATGGATTGTTATTGTCTACTCTTCTATTGCTGTATATGTGTGTGTGTGGGGGGGGGGGGGTCGCATCAGAGTGGGGGACTGTAAAAAGGGGTCGCCGAGCATAAAAGGTTGAGAACCGCTGTACTAGACTTAATAGCATTCCAATGTTAGGCCTTCAGATCTAGACTTAGAAGACGATGAAGACGGTGCGCAATATAAATATATTCCCGTTAGTTTTTTTAAAATCTTGAACGAATGCGGAAATACCCGAAGACGTCTATTCTGTTCAAGATAAACATGTTCTCGTTCTTTAACCAAATTTAAATTGATCTTTTTCACTTGGTGAAATTATAGCACTTAACCTAAAGTTTTCCAACGGTGGCCAACGAGTTTGTGATTCTTTTCACAACGATAAACAGCAACTGTCAAATTTCTTGGAAATAATTAGAGCCGTTTTTGAGAATCGCGTCCACCCACCCCAGGTTTTAGGTTTTTCAAGTTTCCACGAAGTTACAAATTGAATAGAGGTATTCCATTATGGAAGTTCTGTAACCTTACTTTTAAATTTAAACCCTACTGCATATGGCATATACACTAAGTGCTACGCCTATGAACTCTACCCTAAGTGCTCAATTAGTATATTAGAGCATATTAACCCCTCCCCACCACCTTCCGACAAGAGTTTATAGCTTTAATACAAACACCAACGACAAAGATAACCAGACCTTCTAAAGTTTCAATGAAGAAAAGCAAGGGGGGGGGAGTGCCTTTCATAAACTCTATTACTCACGTGGATCCCTCCCTCGGCCCTACACAGACCCCACCCCCCCCCCATCCTCTACTTTACCAGTGTCCATGTGGCGCCCCGTCATGCAGCGAGGGAGCTATGTCTTTGCCCCCGCCAATGTTTGTGTTTCAATTAGATCTGCGAAAGGAATCGTCCGCAGTAGAACGAGAAAAAAGAGGTCTCCCGCCCCCCCCCTCCCGGCTTCCCCCCCCCCCATCCCTGCCATGCAAGTAGAAGATGTAAGGATAATATACAGAAATATGGCTAACAGGCAAATCGTGTATTTGGAGAGTCCATTCCCCCTTTTTGCTGCATATGCCAAGACTCAAGAGCAAAAAATCAAAAGAATCACCTACAAATCTCGCCCCATACTTCTGTTCCTATTTGTCCCCCCGATTCGCGTTATTTAACCCCATTATCTGACCGGAACTAAATACTTGATTGTTTATGTACCTTCCATCACCCTCCCCTTCTTTTTTTTATTTTCTTTTATTTGTCTTGCGATAAAACTCAAAAGACATAAGGTATTCTTCCCGCCGAAGCCACATTATACATACTTGGCGCCATCTTGTAATAATCGAGAACGGCGGAAGTGACGGCACTCTGCAGGAGTGAAGCGTTGGTAGCCGAGGGGGGAAAATGAGGGTAAGATAAAAAAAGTGTTGCGCAATAGACTGGGGTTGTTTTTTTTCCTTCTCGCCCGCAGATATTTGAACACTTCTGCTCAACGTGTGAGAACTTGGACTCATCTTTAAATGCCCACAGGATTTATTTTTTCCTGTTACAGAAATCGATTATTTTTTTCTTTTACAAAGCGTATATCAACTCACTCTGTCTGGTAAAAAGTTTGTGCACGTTATTTCTCCCACACCCAATCTTGGATCAAGCTGAAATTTTGCGCAAGTATTTCTTTTACCTGACCACACAATAATCAATAAAGAAAATTAACCGATTAATTAATTAATTATTGGTAATTAATTATTATGTTTGGTGTATCGAACAAAGGGAAAGAAATTGTGCTAGACCGAAAGAAGTGGTATAAGCTGAATTAGTCCCCTTTACATGTCGCCGCTTTAAAGTAAATTTCAAACAAACAAATAACTATACAATCGATGCTATAACTATACTATAGTCATAAGTACCTCACCAGCAGAGTGGTTAGTATGTCGGCTTTAAGAGGCTTGATCCATGAGTTTGAATTCGGGTCTTTCCCCCCCCCCCTTTTTTTATTTTCGTAAATATTTTTAAAATCTATAACGGTAAAATTCACCCAGATATTCCTTTCTTTCTCCCCCCCCCCCTTACACATTTCCCAACTGGTCCAGACAAGTGATAGGATCCTAGTGTATTGACCAAGCTATAAGCATGAAAATGCGCTAAACAAACAATTGGTTAAAATATTTCTAATCGCATTGATTTCATAGTGTTGGTTTAGAAAGTTTAGCTCTATTATAAATTTAATAACATGACTGATCCAAACTAATTGATACATTTACACTTTGCTTAAGTTATTTTTTTTAGTTAAGTATTTAAAAAAAAATATGTTTTTCTTGTGATTTAACAAGTTTAGTTGAAAATGAAAGATAGAAGAGATAGATTTAGTTTAGCTGATCCATTAAAAAGAGTTGATTTAAGGAATGATATTTGTCGGGGGGGGGGGGGGGTATGGCGAGAATGAATGTTAGTTTGATATTTTGGTATGATTGTTATATCCCCTTGTTATGAATGCAAAGTGTTGCACGTGTTGTGAACTGAGTGATTAAGCCTTCGTTGAATGTGCGAGAGAAAGTGTTAAGTCAGTAAGGTCTTGCTCCCGGTCCAGGAAGGTTGGACGTTTATATATATATATATTTCTAAGTTGATGGACTGGTGTTTTGTGTATTACTATTTCATAAGAGTGATATAATTGTGTGCTCTATTAAGTATTAAAGTATTATAGATATTCATGATTATAAGGAGTTGAGAGTTAATGTATATTAAGTGTTCGTATTTGAGTTAAGCAAGTATGGATGAATTATAATTGAGTAACCATGAAAGTATCAAGCAAGTATTATTTAATATTCAAGAAACCCCTAGTGAGCCAAGTCAAGAAACAATAACAAGAGACAAGCAGCAGTATATGTAATAAAGAACCCTGACAATATTGAAGATTGAGTAAACGTAGCATACCGAATAGGAAAGCCTGGGGGTGGGGGGGGGGGCATTTTTCAAAGGCTGCGACCTATTTGGACAAGCCAAGCTATTGGACTTAAGGCGAGATCGTCATTCCAACAACAACATTTGCATGCGAGACATGGAAGTCGTCTGCCAAAATTGAGAAAAAAAAAACTAAATGTGGTTCAACAAAAAAGGGCTAAGACTATTTTAGATTCAGTTATAGACATCGAGTCTCAATCAAGGAAATCCTATTTCGAACTGGGAGTCGACCACTTAGTGAGGCTGTGACAGAGCGTCGCATGAGGTTTATGGGACACGTACGCATACCAAGAGTTGCGACGACGTGGAGGCCAATACGAGGAAAGCGCAAACAGGGACGCCCTCGTATAACTTGGCGTTACACTTTCATGGAGGACCTCAGAACAGTGGACATCAGTGGGGGGGGGGGGGGGGGGGGGGGGAGGCTTCAGACATTGCCAGTGACAGATCTTTGTGGAAACAGCTTGCAGCCCAATGCGACGCAGGAGGATGTAAGCCTGAATCTTAATAAGATTTAATTACAATTTATTAAGAGAACACTAAAAGGCTGTAACTGTAGATCTTAAAACCATAGAGCTATATATATATATATAGTCATAATTGCCTTATAGGTTTTGTCAAATGCAGTGACCAGCAGTATAAAAATAGCCAAATCCTATATCTATATTATAAGCGCATATGTTATATGTCACATCTAAGTGTTCCTATTATGGCAGGTTACTACTATGATCATTTTTGTTGTTCTAAAATTGTATTGAGGTTAGTTTATTTCGACGATCTGATGTATACAAATATCCATAAAAAAACAAAACATTTCTAACTATTGGAAACGATGAGACGACGGCCATAGATCAGGGGAAGCCATCACATAAAATAGATCCAGATTGATTGCAGAAAATTAATTCTCAAAATTGAAGATCATAGTTTTTCTATGCATAAAAATTGTCTTTCGCCAAATAATAATAATAATATTAATAATAATAAAAATAATCTTTATTTTCCATATGAAAATGAGACCGACTCCTGTTGGCCAGTCCACATATTGGTATGTCTATGCTTGAAACAAAATAAAACATAATTTCACGCGTAAACCATGTACTCTTCAATTGGGAGTAATATAATAAAACACTAGACGCGTAAATAATTAGACTGACACATTATCCGTATTGTTTTGTTTTTTTTAACAGCCAACTTGGGCCGGAACAAGTAAATTGGAATTGGAATGGCATTACTAAGGAGATATACACACTCAAGCCCTATCACAATGAAACAATATTAGTCTTCGCAAATAAATGCAAATAATGTAAACTAAGAAAATAACAGAATTGAGTGTTATTTATCACTTTCTTGCTTATTTTTTATTTAATGACGAAGAAGAATAAGCGGGAATTATTGAATAGCGCAAATTCTGAGGCTTAACTAAAAAAAAAAAAAAAGGTGGAGAGGCTCCTGGAGCTTACTTTGAAGTTAGGTAGTATGTCGTTGATATTAAATAGCATTTCTATTACTATTATTATATTTTTAGGTTAATCACTTTTCAATTGTTTAGGATTTAATACTTGTGAATTATGAGAACTTACAAATAAAAATCCTATGATGATAAAGCTATAAATTGAATTTTTAGAGAATAGCTCAAATTCTGAGGTTTCCTAAAAAAAAAATAATTTGAAGTAGGGGACTATCTATCTTTGAGCTTTCATAGTTAAGGACAGATCCTTCCGAAAAATTCCCTTTATCTTCGTTCGTCTACAACAGGGTTTCTGAACCTATGGGTCTCGACCCTCTTAGGAGTCGATTGACGATTTGCCAGGGGTCGCCTAAGACCATAGAAAATATGGTTTGTTGTCTACTCTTCTATTGCTGTATGTGTGTGTGTTTGGGGGGGGGGGGGTCGCGGCAGAGTGGGGGATTGTAGAAAGGGGTCGCCAGGCATAAAAGGTTGAGAACCGCTGGTCTACAACAAAGGACAATGGACAACCCAGTGATGGTCAAGTTTGGACAGTTTATGAACAATGTTAACGTGAACCGTTGTGTAAACCGTAAACTTATGTTAGTGTCTTATGTGTTGTTGGCAATGTATTCTCTTCAGTACTGATTGAAAAAAAATAATAATTATGACAGTTTAACACAGGGGTTCTCAACCTGTGGATCGCGACCCCCTTGCGGGTCGATTTACCATTTGCAAGGGGTCGCCTAAGACCATCGAAAATATGGATTAGTATTGTCTACTCTTCTATTGCTGTATGTGTGTGTGGGGGGGGGGGGTCTCGGAAGAGTGGGGGATTGTAAAAAGGGGTCGCCGAGTTTAAAAGGTTGAGAAACGCTGGTTTAACATCTGTAAGCCGATGCAGTGGAGGCTTCTCCGATAGTGATGAGTCCAGTACAAAATTGTAAGAGCCAATAACGTGGTGTCAAAATTGTTGGAAACTGAGCAGCAAGATCTACACGAAGCAGAGAGTCACCCGAAGGAGATCTAGAAAGACGTAAATCAGAATGACTTTTAAGAGCATTAAAATTGAGGCTGCTGAAGTAACTTGCTGTTGATACAGTTTTAGTTTTGCTCTACTGCATTATTGCGAGAAATAAAGACAAATTGATGAGCCTACCCCTATTTACTCAGAAAATTCAAGATTCAAAAGAAGACTTTCAAATTCAACGTATTTTACCGAATTATTGATGCCATTGTTTCTCAATGGACCTTATTCACCAATCGTAAACAAACAACATTTAGCCACGTGGTTCTCTATCTCTTCTATACAAATTACGTAATCCATAAAGGCTGTCATGTAATACATTGTTTTATCAATATTATCAATATTATCACGTGGCTAAATGTTGTTTGTTTACGATTGGTGAACCAGACCCATAGCTTGAAAGATTTCATGGGCATAAAATAGTGTCAAAATGGTTAAGTAGTTAAAGGTCCAGTTTCATTTCAAGTGCAAACGGCAAAGAGTTAAACGCTGTCAACATGTTTCTAGTATTATCTTATATTTCTATAGAACAGTGTTCAGAGATGTAACCCATAGGAAGTCTTTAAATAAAGACATGTAAAACCTGTTTTAAAACAATGATTAAAAACTCTTACCGCCTTTACTTTCAAATGCTAATACATTGTGATAATGTAATAATATACTTACATCCAATTTATATTATTCTAGCGATCAAAGGTTATAAAGGGTAACCTAGTGCGAGACCAATCTGGCAATTCCTGAAGAGGATACTCAGAATATTCTAGAGATCTCGAAAGCAGTCGACCAGTTTGTCTCGCGGACCACGAAGATCTCTCGAGATTTGGCAACAATGTATTCTGATAGAACGAAAGAGTATCAGAAGTCCTCGGGTTGGGGGCGCCAGGGACGTGCGATGAGAGCACCTTTGAAGAGTTCTCAGCATACTCTTTGGGTTGCGGTCCTTTGAAACCTCTGAGGTGAGGAATGTATGCGCATCTTTGTCTGCATAGAAACTTTGAAGACGCGATTCTCTGTGAAAAACTAAAGAGGCGGGTGAATGATCGTTGGGTATCAATTTACATTCTGACAATGTCTTAAGCATAAGGCTCTAAAAACATTGGCACATCCGGTTAAAAAAAAAATTAATAAAAAAAAAAGACAGTTCCTCCTTATAGAACGATTATTTTGCTCTTAAAGGGAAACTCCGATGGTTTGACAATTTTTTAAATATGTGTTTTGATTAACAGATAATGAATATTTTATTCTCTTTTTTTTTTTATTTCCAATAATAACTTAGTTATTGATGTTTTTTCCAACGTAATTTTCCTGCGCATCCAAAACAGTCAGACTTTCACCGGGTTTCTATGTGACGTCACAAATACGTTTAATTTTATCTATTGACATGTATAACGGGAGACCATACAGCAAAGTTTACATTCTCGTAAAAGAAATATATCTTCGTCTATGCAGTTAGATCTAGGATCTTGTATGCCAAGAAAAAAATGCGTATTAAAAGTAGATTTACATGCATGACTAACCACGGCAGTGTGTATTTTCCCGCCAGACCACTCAACACACAACAAACACTATCGCTTGGTTGTCTTGTCGTGACCGACTACACGTAGTCTCGACTAGCCTTACACTGACCAGTTTGTTCGAATCAGTCAGACACACGATCTATTTACTTCTTGGGACAGGGAAAGGCTTAGATGAAAATGTTACTTTTTATCTCGAGTTGGTTATATATATATATATATGTATATATATATAACTGTATCATATATCTGGACTAGGCCGTCACTAAGCCTAACAGCTACTTTAAGAATGAAGCGATACGATTGGTTTGAATGTAGTTTCTCTTTCAGTATTGTTGAGGGAAGTGACGTTTGAAATAGCTTAGAACAAAATCTAAAAGAATCCCGTTTTTTTTTTTGTTGTTGTTTTTTGAGATGGCAAGAATTCACTGACTAATTTATTAAATATAAATGTTTCTAAGCATATAAATACAAAATGGTAAAATGTTAACTATTACAACTTTTCACGCAGAATTTAAATAGGTCAATAACTAAAATTTGAAAAACCTTCGGAGTTTCCCTTTAAAAACTAATGAATGTTACATTTAAAAAAACATGGAACATTTTTTAACCCGAGGTGGCTGAGCGTTGAAGCGCTTGACTTCCGAACCAATGTCCAAAGTTCGAAATCATGTAAAGACTGGGATTTTTAATTTCGGGAATTTAGCGCGCCACTGAGTTCATCCAGCTCTAATGGGTACCTGACATTAGTTGGGGACGTCAAGTATTAAAGGCGGTTGGTCTTTGTGCTTGCAAAATGACACCCTTGTTAACCGACGGCCACAAAAGATCACAATGTCTGAAAGGGGAACTTTAATTTACTTTACATTTCTCCCCCCTTGAGAAAATCCTGGTTAAGTGAATGTATAAATCTACTAGACTTAATGATATTCTAATGATAGGGCCTATAGATCTAGACTTAGAAAACTGTGTGCAAAATGTTCCTTTAGCTTTAATAAAAAGAGCCTATTTGTAGAAAAACCCTAAGACGTAATCTCTTCCAGATAAACCTTTTTTTTATATATACATTAAAAAATTATAACGATCAAATTAGGGTTTTTCTCCATATGGCCAACGAGCCGTTTTCGAGAACCGAGTCCACCCATAAGGTTCCATCAGTATTTGCCGATGAATGTGCGACCTTAATAGAAGGATTGTAACAAAAGATCAGTAGTTCATGATAATATACAAAAGAATCAGATGTGTCTCAAGACATAGGAGATTTTCGCAGGTAGTTCCCGGGCAGCACGAAGTACGGCTCTTAGTCCAAGACAGCTTAGACTCCCATAACCTGCAGATCACTTCCGCCGGATCTAAAGCAGTCCTTCCTCTGCGATCAGTATGTCGTCTATTCCTCGTGTTGAACGGTGTGCTGGTGCGCAGCTCTGGTATTAGTGCAGGAGCGGGAGTCGTTACCATATATCTCTATAGATTAACTTAACAAAGTGAACGACATAGTGCAATACAAGAAGTACCAAAAAATAGCCACACATATACATATATATATATGAAATTGAAGTATATATATGAGTAAAGTTTGCTGTTGTTTTTTTAACCCTACTCATGAGAACTAAAAAATATTGACGTATCTTTAATTATGTCAGTTCTCCTCAACAAAACTATCTCACTGTTGTCTCCCTTGAGTTTCAATACACTTTAAACTTAAGGCAACGGTTGCTAAGATGTTCTATATTCTTCGGCAGTTTGAGGTGTGTGTGTGTGTATGTGTGCCCATGAGGCTGGGAAGGGCTTAGAGACGGCCAGCCCACCATCCTTTTAATTAGCAAAGCAAACATCTCTGATTGGCTGGACTTGAGTGACTTGAGACAAGGCGGAAACTCTTGATCAGGTCCAGGGCAGTAGGTCAAACTATACCATTCCTCCTCCCCCCCCCCCTTTCAGACATACACCATTTTCTTCCCGTACCATAATTCATGGACCATATTCCCGGATATTGACAGTGTGCATTCTGCCTGTTAGTGAATAAGGCTGCAGTATAATGAAGTCCACCATCATTACACAGTCCGTCGGACCCAACTTCTGACACCACTTAGGTGATCCAAAGTCGGTGCGCATAAACTAATTCTTTCAAGTATAGCAATAAGTAGAAGAATTTGATGTGGCTGATTTTGTCGCTTGGGACTGTCGGCACAGTAGAAACATAATTGTTTACCTTATTTACAATAGATACATGTACTCCCTCTGTCTCTCACTCTCTCTCTCTTACTCCCTCATTTACCCTCTACCATTTTCTCTCTCTTTCTATTTTCTCCATCTATGCCTCTCTCTCTCTCTCTCTCTCTCATTCTATCTTTCGCTATTTCACTCTTTTCTATTTTCATTCCATTGAGTCTCTAAAAATAAATCACTGCTGAATTAGCCTTATCAGTTTATAGATACTTTATCATATTTCAGTGTGTAAGGATCCATTTTTAATTTCAAACACTCCTTTTAGAAAACATAAGAAAATGAAAAGAAGAATATCAAAATGCTATATATATATGCGTAAAATACCACTGACACACTCACTGATCACGACAACTTTTAAACCGTCGTACAAATCTGAATGAAATTTCCTACACTGGTTCCATTGACCTCCTTGTATGTGTCGGAGATTCATTATGAAGCGGTTCTTTCCAAATAAAGTCAAAAGTCTATTTCGGGGAAATTACGATGCAAAGTTTTTTAAAAAATTGGGGTTCCAGAGAGCGAACAAGAGAGAGAGAGAGAGAGAAGGAAAGAGAGAGAGTGAGAGAGACAAGGAAAGAGAGAGAGAGAGAGTTTGCCGTGAAATTTCATTGTAACTGATACACAAATTCACGGGCGAAAATAGTATGTTTAGTTGATATTAACATTAAAAAAAAGATAATAATAAGTATTAGTATACATTGCTGAAAATTGCATAAGATAATATGATTTTAAAAATACTTCTCTTATCCACAGTTTCGTATTCTGTACACTCCTATTTATAGATTAGTCTATGTGCATGATCATATCAAATAATTAAACTTGTCAACATGTTTGATATAATTTTTAAAATGTCTATGAACCTCTATAAATTTGACTATACTTAAGGCAAAAGACAGAGAGGAATGGAGGAAGACAGTGGACAGATTATGTGTGGTGCCCCAACGGTTCAACAGACTAGGGATAGATGTAGGGGATGTTTAGGTGGCTGCCTTAGTCTGCTTGGTCTTGGGGTATGCCTGTTATGGAGTTTGCGTATGTGATTCCAAGTTGATTATTAAGGAAGGGAGTATTACTTGTTAATTGTAGAGAGAGAGAGAGAGAGAGAGAGAGAGAGAGAGAGAGAGAGACAGCATTTATTGAAAGTTAGTCTCGTAGGATGATGCAAGATAAGCGGCGCTGTTGTAAGCTGTGTTCAGTACACAAGACAACTCCACGATGCCAGAATGTAAAGACGTGTTTATATAGTGAGTTTACAATATACGTTTATTTGATTTTTAAGTTGAATTCGTCTATATTGTAATAAAAGTTATAGTTTTGTTCACAAAGAATTTATTCAATTTATTTCAAGTGCTGTAAATTTAAAATAGAATACTCTTACAGCGGTTTAGTTGTCTACCAGCAGGCTGGGGCTACAAGTCTACGACTGTCAACAACAATGCGCAGTGTAGTATGGTCACGATTGTCCAAGAGTTCGAACCTGGTCTGCTGCCATCCCATGTCGTCCTTCAAGAGGTATGGGCTAACACGTACAGAAAGTCCCAAACAAACAAACAATTTGAAACTAGAATTATTTTTTTTAAATAAGAAAATCAAGGTTGAATGGAGTTACAAATGGGAAAGTGTGTGTGTGTGGGGTGGGGGGAATTAGATGCCATGTTCATTACCAGAAAGGCGATTGGGTTCTAGTTGCCAACGAAGACACACAAAATAGGAGCGCAGTTCTTTTTTTTTTCTTCTTATATTCTAGCCCCGAGCGGCTAAACACCTCGGAACGAAACTGCTTGACATTTAACACATGCAGTGGACCATTTCTAAACAAATATAATGTTAACATGAACTTCCAGTTTAGGTCTTAATGCTAAAGGTGCCTCTAATTTTTTTATTTCGTTAATTAGAAGAAAGTATCTGATCACAGCATTCTGTGGTGTAGTCCGGATGTGGCAAGCAGTGAAGTATAAACAGCCAAGGGCTACAACTGTGGCATCTCCGGCGGGGAAAAAAAATTGGGGCTTGTCGTCTGCTGGCTCTCTTGTTATTGTCTGCCCCTGTCTGTTAGCATGTCTTTCATTCACTTTATGCCATCGAGTCAGCACTAAACACAGGGTTAGAATACTGATACGAGTTGGGGTCTCAATCGTCTAACAATGACTCTAACGGATCAAAACAGCGGCGGTGCCCGCCCTTTTTTGAAATAAGGACCGTATACGATTCCGAGGGCGGATTACCGCAAAAATCGCAACATATCTTAAGATACAATTTGTAATTTATAAGATAAGATATCTGCATCCTTCCATCCAAACGAGCAGTCCTGTAATTTATAAGATAAGATATCTGCATTATTTCAATTTCATCTTGATGTGCAGTAATAATTTATAAGAGAAGATATCTGCATCCTTCCATCTGAATGTACAATCTGTAATTTATAAGATTAGATATCTGCATCCTTCCATCTAAATGAGCAGTCCTGTAAATTATAAGATAAGATATCTGCATGATATCATCTTAATGTGCAGTCTGTAATTTATAAGATAAGATATCTGCATTCTTCCATCTAAATGAGCAGTCCTGTAATTTATAAGATTCTTCTTCTTCTTCTTCTAGCCAGCTTTATTGCTGCTGAGCTGTGAGCTCTTTTGCAGGTAATTTATAAGATAAGATATCTGCATTATTTCATCTTGATGTGCAGTCCTGTAATTTATAAGATAAGATATCTGCGTCCTTCACTCTGACTGTGCAGTACTAAACAAAGTCTAATGGTTGAAGTACTGGACACATGATCACTTCATCAAATCCATTAACTCTTTCTCTCCGTAATTATTTACCACATTCGGATGGAATCAACGTTTGTATCGTCGGTTAGGAGAGAAGGAGTTAATGTCCCCATAGACTTGCATCAAAGCCTCGTAGTGTGAACTTAGCATTTGAAAGTCTTTTCTTAGCATTTTTTTCTTTTGGTCGCCATGTTTTCCTCAGCAATGCAAAGATTTGACACTCCAGTGGCAACAAACCCGCGCGGGAAAACCAAACCTGCAGGAATGTCGTCAATGGCGCCGTGCGAGGCGCACGGGGGGATAACTCCGGTGAAGGATCTTCGGGAAGGAGTCATCTGTCGGGTAACGGGCAAACAACGATTTGTGATTTCTACCCACAAGTCTTTGACATTTGCTACACAAGACGAGCCGGTGACTTGGCAGGAAATGGAAGGATATCTTGATAGAGTAGGCCATTTCCTTATCTACTTGTAGCTGCCGGTTTACTTAATGTGAAGGTCAAATAAGCGAATTGTGATGAAATAAGCCCATTTATAAATGAATGTTTTACATTAGATGAAATAAGCCCATCTATAAATTAGTATTTTCTCAAGGTCAAGGTTGTTTTAATTGTTTAAACAATGTGTTCACATTTCAGGAAGCATTAGTGCTTATTAAAAGAAAATTCTATAAATCAAATAAGAACATAAAACTAAATTGTTAGTTAACCTTGTTTAGGCCAATAATAGAATGTGCATCCTCTGTTTGGGACCCCTCAACTCAAAAAAACATTAGGAAACTGGAACAGACACAAAATAGAGCAGTGAGATTCATAACAAACGAATATTCACATTTGACTAGAGTAACACCTTTAGTAAAATCACTAAATTTAGGAAGCCTTCAGGATACAAGACTTAAAAGTAAAGTAGCAATCATACATAAAACACTGAACCATAATCTTCACATACAAAAACAAAATTTAAAATTAAATACTCGGAAATACACAAGGAAAGAGACACATTCCTCGTCCCATATGCTAGGATAAATTTGTACAAAAGCTCCTTCTTCCCTAGTGATATTAGAACATGGAATGGGTTGCCTGAGCTATCATATAAGATAAGAAGATAAGAAGCAACAGTAGTTTTCCAACGGAACTAAAATTTGTCCACGGAGTTAAAAATTAGCATGGATCTTTAAGTAGATTATAGTTCTTTCCTGGCTATTGGAGAAGCTAGTTTTTAGAGATGGAATACATACAAGGAAAGAAAATAAGCAGTATAATCAGTCAATTAGTTTCAAGCTTCATGTAAAGTCTACTTTTGTGAATTGAACATCGAAATCAAATTAAAATATGTGTTTATAGTGTGTGCTTTCATGACTACTGCTTGCAGAATGAAAGTGTTTTATTTCCTAAAAACAAATTCTGTTATTATTTCAACTTAAACCGTTTCTCTGGCATACATTGGATGAAACTTCTAACTGGCACATTGATTATTAGCCACCCAATTCCATGGAAACACAATTTATAAATGAATGCTTTACTTTAGATGAAATAATTTTAAATCTAGACCAACTTTTAAAATGGAAAGCTTCAAGGAAAACCGAACAGGCCAATTTATAAAAGCTAAGTAGAAATCAGATAGCGTCCCTTAATCGTCTGCGAATATGGTTTTATAAGTTTATTAATATTTTGCGTTTTATTTCAAATTTCTTCAAAATTTTGTATATTTTATTCAATTAGCTTTAATAATAGTTAAACGAAGAGATTATCCTCTCAGACACTTGATCCGGCATTCCAATATAAAAATGTTGCATTCCGGGACATTCTTGGAAGATAGGAGAGGGGGGGGTGGGAGAGGTTTAAGGGCAGGGTGAGAATTATGTAAATCTTATCGGTATTTTGGTATTGGTTGAATAGATGTCACGTGAATCCAAAATTTACCCAATGAATATGCTAATATATCGTTTGCTGATATTTTGAAAACTTAAACTTTCTACGTCAGTTGTGTAGGTAGGTATGTAAGTTTGTGAATATAATGAAACAAAACAATGATTAGGGAGGGGAGAGACGATTTGACAGACAAGAGAAGGGAGTAAACATTGACACTCCCTTAAGGAGAAACAATATAAAGCACGGAGGAGGGGGCGTAGTGAGGATGAGAAGATATGGAGTTAGGGGGGGGGGGGCGGGTATCTCCTGCCATTTGTCAGTTCACATACCTGTGTCCGTGGCACTTTGACACTGTGACTTCAGATAGAGACAGATTAACTGGTAAACATTAAGATTTGACAAAGACAAGTAACTTATTGTTGGGTTACACTTGATAACCAGACAGAATACAGTGATTCTCGGCCTATCAAATAGGACCGTTTTAGCATTCACCTTAACCTTCACATATCCCTTAGACGAACCGTTGGGGCACCACACAAGATCTGGTGACCGTCTTTCTCCGTTCCTCTCTGTCTTTTGCCTAGGATAGAATTTCTGTCTGCCTCTTCTTCTTTTTCCTTGTACTGTTCCCTGAAGGAAGGTCTTTGCGAGCCCTGATGACCTTGTGTTATGGCCATAGTGTTTAAGTTTGCGTTTTATTGACAGTAGTTAGCAGGTCATCGTGGGGGTCCCATTACTGTATTTATCATGTTTCCAATTCATGTGTGAAGCGGTCTTTGTAACATTAAATCGCCACAATACAAAAAAAAAAAAAAATAATAATAATAAATTAAGTTGTCTAATCCAATAGATTCGAACCCTTTCCGCTTCATTTCTCACTGGTGTCGTGGTGCAGGATTGCATCGAGCCAGGGGCCGAAATGGCCCGCTGACCTCTAATTGCTATCACTGCTTTAAAATACCTAGCACTTTTATGAAGGTAAAATTGTTTAGTAAATATGCGAAATATATATTAAAAAAATACTTTAACAAATAAGAACCAAAATGTAAAAAAGGAAAAGAACTCCACATTTACTGTCATACCTTTTAATACTGAAGATTTATTTTCTTATCTATATGGGAAAAAAAATTAACAATAAATAATTAACTAATTGGTTAAATTTTAAAAAAATTGATTCATGTGTTGCCATCGACAATGAATAATTGAGTAGAGTTTCAACTTTATCAGAGAATGGAAAGTGGAGGAAAAAAAACGTGTAAAAAATCCTGACAGACAGATTGACAGAGTGAGTGAGTAAATATAAGCTTTTTTAAAATAAGATCGCAGACGAATTGACCAAAGTCGCCGGACAACACACGACATTTAGAGGCTTTACGTGTTGCAGAAGATGGCCAGAAACCTTTGTCACATGCTTTCTGTTTTAAAAAGGCCAGGTTGACAAACTCTCCCCAAGATATCCATCACACAAATACAAACCTCTGTGCAAGACTGCCTAATCTGGATACCAATGTGCAGTTCAACATAGATAAAGTACTTAGATATTTGATTTGTCCAATGTTACAGATCAATAGAAAGATAAGAATACAAAGTATTCCAACGTTATCCTTTTGATGATCTAAACCAAAATGTAATGGATCGCTGGAAGTTTTTAAACGGGCTAATGTATGTAAGTGGGCCAATGTAAGATATACATTGAAGTATTATGTCTCACTGTATTGCAACACGCGATATAGTCAAAAGAGCCTTTGGTTAAAACGATCAAGCTTTGTTTATTCTACAGGAAAAAAATGTTGCTTGAAATTAAATTCCCTTTTTTATTCCGATGTTCACCAACAATAGGCAAGTCAGCCCTAAGAGGCTCTTCACTGGCTGGGTTCGACTTGCGGCCCGCCGCCCCCACTCTCTCTTTCGTCCCCGCTACCTCTCCCGCTTCGTCTTTTTTTTTTTTTTTGGACTAAACGTTTTCTCTGTGTGACGACAAACAGAAGAAGCACTTGTCAGATATTGTGTATTTAGTCAGTGCTGGGCTTGGATTGAAAGTCTCCCACACCCCAAACACGCACGCTTTGCGCAAACACGTAAACACACACACACAGGCATAGGCATACATATACCTAGCAACTAAATAACAGTCACCCCCCCCCCTTTGCCCCCTCCCCAAAGAAGAAGAAAAAAAGTTGCTAAATTGCTTTCTGAATCATAGGCGGCTTACCCAAAAAAAGATTTAGGTTCGAAGATCACATTGATGAACTCTAAAAGAAAATATAAAAAAAATGCTTTTTTTTGTGTGTTTTATTTTGCCAATTGTAATTAAATTAAAAATAAATGCGTGTGTGTGTGTGAGAGAGAGAGAGTGCGTGTGTGTGTGTGTGTGTTACGCACTCCTAAGCAAGTAGTTTTTATAACGCTGATATGAACTCACACTGTATCGTTCATGTTTGTTTGCTTTTTTTGTATGTTTTGATTTTAGCAATCGATATTTTCGACCACTTCTACTCATCCAATCGTCATCAAAATTGTGCATATAAGCTCATGATCGATGACAACACATGAATCAATTTAAAAAACAACAACAAAAAAAAAACATTTAATCAATTAGTTGTAATTAGCATAGAAAATGTACTAACCCAAGGGGAGAACAGCCGTGTGTGGAGAATTAGGCGAATAGAAAGATAGCTAGAGTAAAATAAACTAATGGCTTATTAATGTAAAGAGTACATAAAAGACTATGTATATTAATCAGTTTTAAAGAAACCTTTGTAGAGGATTTTGTATTTCATCATCATCATCATCATCATCATCTGTCCCTTGACTTTTGTCATAGGCGTGTTGTGACAGTTCCTAGTAGGATATCAAAAGAGAGGCAAAGTCCATTCTTTTACATTGTCCAGCCAGCCTTTCTTCGTGCTCCCTCCCCTGTACTTTGAAGGAGGAATTTAGACAGTGAGTCATGTCTTACAACATGACCAATTAACTTTGTTTTAGTTACCATTTTCTCACAAATGATTTTTCCTTTTACAAAATCTAATATATAAGGCAGAAAGTAAGGTGTATGTATGTAGTACTATGTACTTATGTCCCGAATAAAAATCGAAACAGTTTGACCAATTTTAATAAAACTTGGCATAAAAGTTCCTCAGATCATTGCGGAGAGCGTAGTGTATGTTAAATGTCCGTCTCACAAACGAAGGGCCCTACAAATAGACAAAAAGTATGTATTTGTATCTCTATTGAAGAACAAAAATTTCTAACAAATTGGGTAAACCCGTTTTCCTAGTATTTCATATTGAATATGAATATGTCAGCTAAACGGGTAAACCCATTTTCATATTCTACTTTTATTTTCGTGGCATAAATATAAAAAAAAAATTGTGAACTATCAGTGTCTGACATAGATCTAAATTTATTCCAGTTGATCAGTAATACCCAAACAACAGCTCGCAGGCCTCGGGTCATATGCGGCTAGAATGTTGATAATTTAAAGAGTTTCATCTCGGCCTCTTATTATACGTTCTAGTTTACCAGCTGTAAGTCTACGCAGCTATGTTTTGATTTGATGTATTTACTATGTTAGTAAGTATATTTTACTGATCACTCGAAAAATTGTCACAATTTTCAACGGAAAAAAAGCCGAAAAAATGCTTTGAATTATTTTAAGCTCATTCAATGTAAGGTGACAGTGATTCTAGTCTAAGTGAAAGAGAGAAGAGTGGGAGGACAGAGAGAGTGAGAGAAGAGAGAGGGAAGATGCACAGGAGGAGCAAATGAAAGAGAAATAGAGAGGTGGAGAGAAAGAAACAGACGAAATGAGAGAGACAGGGCGAGAGAGAGAGAGAGAGAAGATAGAGGGGGGAGAGAAAGAAACAGACGAAATGAGAGAGACAGGGAGAGAGAGAGAGAGAAGATAGAGGGGGGGGGGAGAAAGAAACAGACAAAATGAGAGAGACAGGGAGAGAGAGAGAGAGAAGATAGAGGGGGGGAGAGAAAGAAACAGACGAAATGAGAGAGACAGGGAGAGAGAGAGAGAGAGAGAGAGAGAGAGAAGATAGAGGGGGGGGGGAGAGAAAGAAACAGACGAAATGAGAGAGACAGGGAGAGAGAGAAAGAGAGAAGATAGAGGGGGGGAGAGAAAGAAACAGACAAAATGAGAGAGACAGGGAGAGAGAGAGAAGATAGAGAGGGAATAGGTACAGAAGGGCGAGAGAAAGGCACAGACAAAATGAGAGAGACAGAGAGAGAGAGAGAGAGAGAGAAGATAGAGGGGGGGGGGAGAGAAAGAAACAGACAAAATGAGAGAGACAGGGAGAGAGAGAGAGAGAGAAGATAGAGGGGGGGAGAGAGAGAAACAGAGGAAATGAGAGAGACAGGGAGAGAGAGAGAGAGAGAAGATAGAGGGGGGGAGAGAAAGAAACAGACAAAATGAGAGAGACAGGGCGAGAGAGAGAGAGAGAGAGAGAAGATAGAGGGGGGGAGAGAAAGAAACAGACGAAATGAAAGAGACAGGGAGAGAGAGAGAGAAGATAGAGGGGGGGGAGAGAAAGAAACAGACAAAATGAGAGAGACAGGGAGAGAGAGAGAGAAGATAGAGGGGGGGGGGAGAGAAAGAAACAGACGAAATGAGAGAGACAGGGAGAGAGAGAGAGAGAGAGAGAGAGAAGATAGAGGGGGGGGAGAGAAAGAAACAGACGAAATGAGAGAGACAGGGAGAGAGAGAGAGAGAGAGAGAGAGAGAAGATAGAGGGGGGGAGAGAAAGAAACAGACAAAATGAGAGAGACAGGGAGAGAGAGAGAGAGAGAGAGAGAGAGAAGATAGAGGGGGGGAGAGAAAGAAACAGACGAAATGAGAGAGACAGGGAGAGAGAGAGAGAGAAGATAGAGGGGGGGGGAGAGAAAGAAACAGACAAAATGAGAGAGACAGGGAGAGAGAGAGAGAGAGAAGATAGAGGGGGGGAGAGAAAGAAACAGACGAAATGAGAGAGACAGGGAGAGAGAGAGAGAGAGAAGATAGAGGGGGGGGAGAGAAAGAAACAGACAAAATGAGAGAGACAGGGAGAGAGAGAGAGAGAAGATAGAGGGGGGAGAGAAAGAAACAGACAAAATGAGAGAGACAGGGAGAGAGAGAGAGAAGATAGAGGGGGGGGAGAGAAAGAAACAGACGAAATGAGAGAGACAGGGAGAGAGAGAGAGAGAAGATAGAGCGGGGGAGAGAAAGAAACAGACAAAATGAGAGAGACAGGGTGAGAGAGAGAGAGAAGATAGAGGGGGAGGGGAGAGAAAGAAACAGACAAAATGAGAGAGACAGGGAGAGAGAGAGAGACAGAAGATAGAGGGGGGAGAGAAAGAAACAGACGAAATGAGAGAGACAGGGAGAGAGAGAGAGAGAGAGAGAAGATAGAGGGGGGAGAGAAAGAAACAGACAAAATGAGAGAGACAGGGAGAGAGAGAGAAGATAGAGAGGGAATAGGTACAGAAGGGCGAGAGAAAGACACAGACAAAATGAGAGAGACAGAGAGAGAGAGAGAGAGAGAGAGAAGATAGAGGGGGGGAGAGAAAGAAACAGACAAAATGAGAGAGACAGGGAGAGAGAGAGAAGATAGAGAGGGAATAGGTACAGAAGGGCGAGAGAAAGACACAGACAAAATGAGAGAGACAGAGAGAGAGAGAGAGAGAGTACGAGAGAGAGCGGTGGAAATAAACAGAGCAGGGGGATAAAATGCACATCACTATTTGACGACATCACTTCGGACTGTTTTCATGTGTCAAAGAAAAAAATAAACAATAACAACAGCCCCTGAGAAAATATCAGCGCCCAGGAAGATGTGGGTGGAGATAGCTCATCTACTCGCGGGTGAAAGGGCGCTGCTCCTGTGTGGGAGCTACTTTTTGACACCTATAGGATACAGGGGGGGACTGTGGCGCCAACTCGCTCGTTGCAATTGTTCTCTCTGACTCACTTAAATGTTTTGTACTCGGCTCATAGGGTGGTAGATGTCGTAGGGGGAGGGGGGGGGGCTGGGTGGGATGTCATAAATTAACACCAGGTGGAAGCTGTGGAGAACAAAAAAATATAAAAGTAACATTGTGCAGATACGAAACAAATCAACATTTTTTGAACCTACACATTCTAGAGTAGACAAATAATATATTTGGACTCATATGGGCAGATTTACCTATTTCTGTAAAGTACCATTTCAATAGATTTACCAAAATCTTGTTTCTCTAATGTGCCATTTGAATAGATTTAGCTTTTCTTTTCATTTTAATAGATTTACCAAATCTATTTTTTCTAATGTGCCATTTGAATAGATTTACCAAATCTAGCTTTTCTAATGTGCCATTTGAATAGATTTACCAAATCTAGCTTTTCCAATGTGTGATTTGAATAGATTTACCAAAATCTAGCTTTTCTAATATGCCATTTGAATAGATTTACCAAATCTAGCTTTTCTAATGTGCCATTTCATTTGAATAGATTTACCAAACCTAGCTTTTCTAATGTGCCATTTGAATAGATTTACCAAATCTAGCTTTTCTAATGTGTGATTTTAATAGATTTACCAAATCTATTTTTTCCAATGTGTGATTTGAATAGATTTACCAAAATCTAGCTTTTCTAATATGCCATTTGAATAGATTTACCAAATCTAGCTTTTCTAATGTGCCATTTGAATAGATTTACCAAATCTAGCTTTTCTAATGTGTGATTTTAATAGATTTACCAAATCTATTTTTTCTAATGTGCCATTTGAATAGATTTACCAAATCTATCTTTTCTACTGTGCCATTTGAATAGATTTACCAAATCTAGCTTTTCGTATGTGCAATTTGAATAGATTTACCAAATCTAGCTTTTCTAATGTGCCATTTGAATAGATTTACCAAATCTAGCTTTTCTAATGTACCATTTGAATAGATTTACCAAATCTAGCTTTTCTAATGTACCATTTAAATAGATTTACCAAATCTATTTTTTCTAATGTGCCATTTGAATAGATTTACCAAATCTATTTTTTCTAATGTGCCATTTGAATAGATTTACCAAATCTAGCTTTTCTAATGTGCCATTTGAATAGATTTACCAAACCTAGCTTTTCTAATGTGCCATTTGAATAGATTTACCAAATCTAGCTTTTTCTAATGTGCCATTTGAATAGATTTACCAAATCTAGCTTTTCTAATGTACCATTTGAATAGATTTACCAAATCTAGCTTTTCTAATGTGCCATTTGAATAGATTTACCAAATCTAGCTCTTCTAATGTGCCATTTGAATAGATTTACCAAACCTAGCTTTTCTAATGTGCCATTTGAATAGATTTACCAAATCTAGCTTTTCTAATGTGCCATTTGAATAGATTTACCAAAACTAGCTTTTTCTAATGTGCCATTTGAATAGATTTACCAAATCTAGCTTTTCTAATGTGCCATTTGAATAGATTTACCAAATCTAGCTTTTCTAATGTGCCATTTGAATAGATTTACCAAATCTAGCTTTTCTAATGTGCCATTTGAAAAGAGCCACCAAAATGTGCATCTCTGATGTGTCATTAAATAAAAACTACAAACATGTATGTTTATGTCCCCTGCTAAAAGCTCCTTTCAGCCAGGATATTCTAAGAAATGGGAATTCCGAGATGAAAAGAATGTATAACAATGCACGCAATGAATTAGTATCATTTTTTAAAAATCAAATGGGGAAGTGGTAGCTGCGAGGTAGGACATTTGTCTTCCGAACGGAGAGTTCCAAGTGAAGACTGAAATTCTCAACATCTGGATTTTCAGGGCGCCCTTGAGTCCACCCACTTCTACTGGCACCCTCGCTAACCGTCACCATCATCTGCCCCATAGATCGCAAGGTCTGAAAGGGGTAGCACCCTACCTTTAGTACTATTTAAATCAATAGTGCTTTGGAGGGGGTAGGGGTAGCGAGGGGATTTCTTACGAAAATTTTCTAACCGAAGCAGGACATTTTGGCACAGTTGTTTTGACGCTTCCGATTTAGCGCAGCCATTTTAACTCAACCGTTTTGGCACGATGGTAAATTTTGTTCAGCCGTTTCGGCACGGGTCGTTCTGGCGTTTATAGAGATAATCGCATTCTTTATGTGCATTTTATTATGTAATTAAAATGTATGATGCATATCTATGTTTTGTATGTGTGTGTGTGCTCGAACATATTTTTATGTAATGAGAAATAAGCTATTTTGTACATTAGATTTTAAATTTAAGTCTGTTGGGTAATTATTGTTACATCATAACATTACAATATGTGTGTTTGGATTTAAATATTTAAAACAATGATAGAAAATATTGATGCGGGTTGCGGATGAAGGAGTTCCAATCCGAAACGAAAAGATACCACAAGCACAGGCAGCAATTCATAATATAGGGGTGCAGATCGATCTTAGTAAGAAAGTGGAGATGGATTGATCATACCCTTAGGAAAGATACCAACAACAGACATGAAGATCAACAAAACAGCATTACGATCAAGACTGGCTGATGAGCATCTGAGAGCAACCTTGCGACTTGCCACTACCATCGACTTCAGGCCTAACGTCGATGGTCTGGTCTCTGCCAAAAGCTCTCAGCTGAGTGGACAGAAACATGAGTGACAAGCCATCTGCTGTAGGCCTAGTAATTATAGTTGGTTTTATTTGGCAACTTATTTTAGTAAACTAAACTGCCTGTGCATGTAATAAACTACACTAAATGTAATTAATAATTATAAAAACTTTATTTTAGCACTTAACTGCAGTGACATTAGTGTTCGTAAAATTTAGTGAAAAAACATTCTCTTTTCGTGGTGCGGCCCGCTGACTGGTTGTTACTTCCACTGCGGCCCACATGCTGATATGACCCCAGGTCTAGATGTATTACACGTTTAATTACATGACTAATCCAAACTGATGTGATTACATTTAATATAAGCTTTGTTTTTTTTTTTTAAGAATTTTTATATTTTTCTTCTTTATAAATTGTCGTCAGAACCTCTCCCGCCAAAAAGGATGCGCCAAAAAAAAAAACGGCTCGCGCCAAAAAAAAAAACGGCTCGCGCCAAAAAGGATGGGCCAAAAAAAACGGCTCGCGCCAAAACGTCACGTACCCTCTCTAGCTGCTTCATCGCGTCTTTTTGTGTTAAAGTTTAATCTGGTCAATCATCAATCAGATAAGAGGGAGCCTGAAAGTCACAAAGGGAAATCATCTTCTCACAACACTCGCATGTTAAAAGAACAAAGATGGCCGGGGAAATAAGCGTGTTAGTAAATCATTGTTACAATTTACACACACACACACACACATACACGGCGGCTTAAGGGGAAGAGACTCTAGCGTAGACCAAAAAGAACAAAAAAAAAACAAGTTTATACAAAAGTAACTGTTTTTACCGGAAGGAAAAAGATAGCATCGATACCCCCGCCCACTCGCCGTCAGGCCTCGTCATCCGAAGACCAAGATGGCCGCCACTCTGTTTCAGTTCCGGTTATGAGATGGAAGCACGAAGCACAATTCATCCCTATCGTTAGAACCTTTTTTTTTTTCATGCCCATATATAACTAGTTAATTTTGGGTTTGGGGGGGGGGGGCTCTCTGTTTGCGAAGATAGTCAATGACCATATTGTGGTTAAAAGAGGGGAGGGGGGGGGGAGTAAAGTCCGACACATTTCTACCTGCTCTTCGTCCTCTTCTCCATGTAGGAAAGGTAAGGCCCCCGATCTTTTCAAATGGGAGGGAGGAAGACGTAGAATATTGGAGGACTGGTAGAGGAGGAAATGAAGGGGGGGAGGCGTGAGAGGGCGAGGGGGGGGATGTTGCTTCTGTTTAGTGTTTCCGTTGAGTTGATTAAAGCATGTGATAAGGATTGAGAAAGAAAGGGCGAGGTGGCATCGATAACGGTCTGGTCTTATCTATTGTCAAGGTTTATTCTTTTTTTTTTTTTCTTTAGCACGTGTCCAGCACCGCGGGCCCTCCCTCTACGATAAAACCCACGAGAAACTACGTGGGCCGAGGAGGACTTGGAGGGCCTTTTAACAATGACGTGGCCATGTCTCAGCTGCCAATGAAGGAAACGGCACCTATTTTCTTTTTTAATTTCCAACATGTTGGCATCTGCCAACAAATAGATGCCTCTTTGAAACAGTAGTGAGATAATAAGCTTTTTTTTTTTATTGAGGAGGAATTCTATGTGACAGATACCAGGGAGGAGGAGGAGGGAGGGGTAGACAGGGGGGAGGGGACATGAACGATGAAAGATTGTGGGGGTCAGTTATGAGCAGACTTTGATAGCCTTCGCCTTTCAATAGGATGGCTAACACTTGCTAGGGTAATGGCCCTTGAAAGTTTGGTGTTTGCCGTTTTAAAAATACAAAAAAAAAAAAAATGTTTTTCCTTTCGTCTCGGAGAAAGTTTTATTTGATTAGAATGTGTTTTGAATGTGTTTAGAATGTGTTTAGAATGTGTTTTAATGAAATGAACATGTCAGAGAAAGAGAAACTCTCAAGATGTGGAATAAAGAATAGTGCTGGTTGGTTAATAATCTCCGTATTTATGCTTCTTACAGATAAAGAACATTTGAGGGGGGGGGGGGGCGGTGACAAGAGAGAGGAAGAGTTTGCACGATTTTATTAAGTGGAACTTGATGAGTACCTGGGTTTTTTTTTTCCTGTTCTCTTTCTTTTGTTTTGTTGGTTACTGTTGATGTTATTGGTGTTGTTGCTGTTGTTGTTAATGTTGCTGTTGTTGTTGTTGCTGCTGCTGTTGTTGTTAATGTTGTTGTTGCTGTTGTTGTTGTTGCTGCTGCTGCTAATGTTGTTGTTGTTGTTGTTGATGTTGTTGTTGTTGCTGTTCTTGTTGTTGCTGTTGCTGTTGTTGTTGATGATGTTGTTGCTGCCGTTGTTGTTACTGCTGTTGTAATTGTTGCTGTTTTTGTTGTTCTGGCTGTTGTGGTTGCAATTTCTGCTGTTGTTGTTGCTGTTGCTGCTGTTGTTGTTGCTGTTTTTTGTTGTTTCTGCTGCTGTTGTTGCTACTGCAATTTTCGCTGTTGTTGTTGCTCTTGTTGTTGCTGTAGTTGTTGTTGTAGCTGTTCTTGTTGTTGCTTCTGTTGTTGCTGATGTTGCTGCCGTTGTTGTTGCTGCTGTTGTAATTGTGGCTGTTGTTGTTATTGTTGCTGCTGTTGTTGTTGCTGCTTTTGTTGCTGCTGCTGCTGCAATTTCTGCTGTTGTTGTTGCAGTTGATGTTGCGTTAGTTGTAGTGTTTGTTATTGTTGTTTTCGTTGCTGTTGTTATTGTTTTTGTTGCTTTTGATTGTTCCTATCTTTGTCGTTGTTATTGCAATCGTTATTGTTAATGTTGTTAATGTGAGGTCTCGGTGTGTGTTTAGAAATTTTTGTTGAATGATCTGTCTAAATGGAGAATTGAACCAAATAACATGAATGGAAACTAACGTCAATTTAATCTTTCCTATTTGTTTGTACAAGTCTCTTGACTATAAGACAACAAAACATTGCCAATATTTACTACTGGCTATGCAAAAGTCTTCTTATTTTTACTCGTCACTTGCACTCTAAACAAAGCATAAAATCAATAACCAAGTAATGCATTAGTTGTTAAAGCCATCATACACATATACTCGAAGATATATGTACTCAAAGACAAGCCTATATATATATATATTAATTTTTTTTCCTAATTAACTAAAGAATAAAGTTCAACAAATATTCTTCATTGATAAAATTAGTCTGCGCTGAATGTGGCCAAATATGTAGGGCGCTGTATCTCTGAAGACACTTGAAGCACTGCGCTTGTACTTCATCTTCTGACTTGAAATAAAGTCTTATCATTCACACCCAAATACTCCAGAAGGCAGATGTCTCCATACGGAAAGAAACTCGGCTTCACAAATCTATGTTGACTGGATACCTCCTTAATTATTGTCAGCCTCGTCACGCCCCTGGACAGCGCGGTGGAGAAATAGACAACCGTCTGGCTGAGGCCAACAATTAGAGAACTTAGACACAATGGTTGGATTGTTTGATTGGTAACTTACCTTTTCCGTTAGTGTGAAATAGAATTAGTTGTCATTTTAGGATACACTGTTGCTTGGCATTGTAGTATGCGTTTCAAACTCTAGTCGCGACAGTTCCGGATTCGAACCCTTCCCCCACCCGCCGCCATCCTCTGCTGTCCTTCAGGGGGTTATATATAAGTGTAGTATAATATAAGTGTAGTATAATATAAGTGTAGTATAATATAAGTGTAGTTGTTATGAACATAATGATAACAGAGTCGGAAACCATGTCCGCTTAGAAAGGCTTTAATACACTGAATGACTACACAACACACATTTCGTGAACACATTCTTACGGACGAGTTACAAGCACATGTAAACATAAGAACGACAACCGGTACAGAATAGAATATTCATAACAGTAGTATAAAAAAAGTGTTGTATAATATAAATGTAGTATAATATAAGTGTAGTATAATATTAGTGTATTATAATATAAGTGTATTATAATATAAGTGTAGTATGATATAAGTGTAGTATGATATAAGTGTAGTATGATATAAGTGTAGTATAATATAAGAGGCGTCAAGGTTGAGTGGTAAAGAGCTTGGTTTCTGTTAGGCGCCTCCGCGCTGTGTCTTGTGCAGTCTAAACGGAGTTAACACTCAAATAACCAAATAACACAGGTGAAAGGTCAACTGGTCAACACTATGAAGGTACTGGACGCTTATGAAAGATGTCGAACAAGAAGTTTACTACGTAATGAAGGGAACCATCGAATGTCGCCAAGTTAAATCTCTACTCCAGAAACTGAAGCCGACTTCTCTCTTAAGCTGCCAAGAGTAGTCTGGTTTTACCTTCGTTACACAGCAAATCCGAGTCATGTTTTTACTAGTCGCGTCATTGTGACTAAGTCAAAACTTTATCTTTTTGATGAGACAAGTAACTTTTCGCGCCAAACTCTTTATCGTATCCTAACACTTTCGAACTGGGGGTCCCGGTGAAGACAAGGAATTTTTAATTTCGGGATCTTTAGGGCGCCACTGAGTCCACCGAGCTCTAATGTGTCGACTCCTTGAGAAACAGTCGATCCCTTGAGTGAAGTGCACTATCGGGCACTCCGAGAAGCGATTCATGACGCACATAACTCTAACAGTACCAGGAAGAGGGCGTCAGTTGATGGTCAGCCATCCACTTTAGAAACGACAATGAGGATTCAAAGCAGAGGCGGCCTTAGCAGTATGCTTTGGCCCGGCGATTGCCGTACGCGGGACAGGAAGCCGTAAGCCTAGACTGTATATACCATCCAAAATGACGCTAACGGTCTCGTCAGCCTCTAATAGGCCTTAAGAATTGGTAATATATTATTTCAAAGCAAACAAGCCAAATATAAAAATACTTTTAAAAAAAATACGGGGGGGGGGGGGGGGGGCGGCGGCGCTGTTCTAAGTGGAAGAACTCCACAATTACAACTATATCTCTCAATAGTGTAGACGTTTTTTTTCCTTTTTTGATGTCAAAGAAAATAATTATTTACCAAAAATTAACTGACTAATTGGTGTGTTTTTTTTAATTGATTCATGTTTTATTAGGTGAAATAAATAATTGTTTAAAGTTTCAACTTGATAAGTAAACGTATTCAATTATCTAAGTGGACAATACCCCAAATATTTAGCCATATATGTGAATACTGAAAAATTAATTTCCGTTGTTGGTATTAAACAAAGTTATTATTTTCCAGTAATTAATTAAAATAAATTATATATTTATCTCTCTCTCTCTCTCTCTATACATATACATATATACATATTTCGCTGCTTTCATGCTTATAGCATGCTCAAATCGATATGGTCCAATCTCGTGTGTAGACCAATGGGGGAAGGGGAGTGGGTATCTGGGAGAGGACTTTCCGTGCTGCCTTTAGGCGCTCAGTAAAAACATTACTCTGCTCGAGTCGGGTGTCGTGAACCTCGAGCCCCCTTGATAGGTAGCCAAGCCAAGCCGTCCAAGCGTACTGAGACTCTTGACCACGCTTCCCACTAATTGACTAATTTTGAATTGATTTATGTATAGCCATCGCCAAGGTGTAATTGTGCTATAAGTTTCAACTTGATCCGAAAAGGAGTGGGGGAAATATAATTTTAACGTGAAATAAATGTTTACCAGACAGACAGAGTGAGTTGATAAATCTTTGTCTGTCCTTGTAATCGCAACACTTCTCCAATAAGAATCATTAAAGCAGAACGGATTTGCTTCTTTTTTTTTTATATCTATACATTACTCCAAGTATACAGGCAATATATATAATGTTTATAATTACTTGAGTCACGTGACGTTTAGAGCCACCGTTTTCCTCAAAGCCATAACTTACCCCATTTTGATTTTCTATCTACACTGCATATCATAACAAGCTCCTCCCTCAGATTTCAGGTCTTTCCCCCCCCCCCTCGCCAGTTCTCATCAGAACATGGTCCCTGACAATATAGAAGCAAATCATACAGCAATTTTTGTGTGTTTGTTCCACTGTCTTTCATAGACTCCCAGCAGAGAGGCCACTTAACAAGATATTATTATCATTTGGACCTGTACAAAGCTATCGGCTTTGATCAGGCCTGCACTAGCGAAGGTCTGGATAAACAGTTTGTCTTAGGCCTGAACTCTTGCCAGAGCCCCCCCAGCAGATTGCTATCGTTGGGAATATATTATGGTCGCCTTTACAGACAGACGCCACGCAAAGGCATGGGCGTCGCCCAGCTGACTTCATCGGAAAGACGTAAAGAGGGAGAGCGTGTAAGAAATGAGGTTCCTCCGAAACAAAAAAAGAGGAAGAGGATATTGGCGGTGGATTTTGTTGCTTTATTTGTTTGTCTATTTATTGGAGTTAACTATTAGTAGATAGTGGGAGAGAGAGAGAGAGAGAAAGGTCCGCTACGTAATAGACCTATCTATCTCTATCTATCTATCTATCTATCTATCTATCTATCTATCTATCTATCTATCTATCTATCTATCTATCTATCTATCTATCTATCTATCTATCTATATCTATTTATCTATATATATACATATATATTTATCTATCTATCTATCATCTATCTATCTATCTATCTATCTATCTATCTATCTATCTATCTATCTATCTATCTATCTATCTATCTATCTATCTATCTATCTATCTATCTATATCTATTTATCTATATCTATATCTATATCTATATATATATATATATATATATATATATATATATATATATATTTATTTATTTATCTATCTATATATATGTCTATCTATCTATCTATCTATCTATCTATCTATCTATCTATCTATCTATCTATCTATCTATCTATCTACCTACCTACCTACCTACCTACCTACCTACCTACCTATCTATCTATCTATCTATCTATCTATCTATCTATCTATCTATCTATCTATCTATCTATCTATCTATCTATTGTATGTTATTGATCTGTTTGTTTAAACGAATTCGGAACGACAAGTTAAGATCGTAACATTTCTACTAGATCTAGACGTTTAAATCCACATTGTTATGTAATGACAATGTTTTCGATTCCGAAGACTAAGGATGAGTAGTCCTACACTGTTTTACGTGGCTACACAAACCCAGTTTCCACCTGCATATTTTTCCACATCTGATGCAGACAAAGCCGTTGTTCTCTTTGGATCTATTTAAGTTTTCTTTAGGTCTTCTGAGCCTGTCTTTTACATGGGCATTCCTCTGGGCCTCGAATGTGTGTCCCGCGGCCTTTGAGAGTGATCTCCGACAGTCACTTTCAGAGGCCATCTGCTGCCAGCTACTTTCCTCTATGCCAGTTAGGGCTATTGCTAAAAATGAAAACAAAAATTAATAGTTATTCATATTTTTCACAGTCTGATTCAGAGAATATCCTGATTATTTTCTATAAGACAAAAATAAAGATTCTACAATCAGTAAAGATTTTGAGACGTCGGCTTATATCGGCCATTTTTTTTTTTTAGGGGGGGGGAGGGAGGGGAAACTAAAATTGATTACCGGAAATGAAAAACAAAATGTTGGTTATCATTTTTTTTTAGTGCTAGCTTTTTTTTATGTGAGGGGGGGAGAGTTCAAACCCAGGACCATCAAAGGGATAGTACAGAGCACATACCACATCAGTGCAAAATACCGTGAATATGAGGATTTTGTTTTATTTAGATTTTTTTTTTCCAAAGCTTATATCAACTCACTTTGTCTTATACAAATTGTGTACACTTTATTTCTCCCACTTCCGAGTCTCGCATCAACTTGAAATTTCGCACACTTATTCATTGCGTGTGGCCAACTAGCTGCTTTTTTTTTCCCCCAAAGATATCTATAAAATATCAAATTTCTTGTCCCATTTTCGAAATCTGTTTCCTGATTCTTGAAGCTATGTAAAATTTGCAAGCTGATAAGAGGAATTGTAAAATCCTTTCGTCGGACAGTATTTTTCTGCTCACGATTTTAAAGTAGCTATGAAATAGAAACAAACCTAGATTCTAATGGGCATAAGAAAGTACCCCTTTAGACGTTGTGATCTACGGGACAGAGGAGGTAAAGGTCATCTGTTTCTGTAACCTACGAATAAAGAGAGTGTCTTGTGGCCATCACAACGGCAAACCGCCTTACTTTCCCAAAACTAATATCAGATACCCATTAGAGCTGGGTGGACTCAGAGGCGCCTAAAGATCCCGAATCTAAAAATCCGAGTATTCACCAGGATCCGAATCCGGGATTCCTTGGTTCTGAAGCCTAGCGCTTTACCACCATCGACCACCGCGCCAATGACGAGCATATACCGGACATGAAAGTTACTAAGCTAAAAACAACACTTTTTTTAAGTTGATATGAATTGTTGAAGAGCTCAAAGTCATGACTCTCAACTGTCTTATAGAAGAAATATTCAACCATGATGTTTTCCCATTAGGAATCGTTGTGTGTTCGGTAAGAACTTGTTTGTGACCTTTCTTAACCCTTAAAGCGCGTTTGGTAGTTTAGCCTCTAAACATCGGAATTGTGTATGCACTCATTGTGAAACAGTTCAGCACTTTAAGGGTTAAAGTTTCACCACGTTTGCCTGCGGGTCATATAAATTTCAAACGCATTTGGCCCACAATAACGCGTAAGACAAAATCAAATGGACCAGATACTCTGTGATTTCATTATCTGGTGTAGGCAGGAGAATCCAGGGACCGTATAGCACTGCGTCACGAGCCAGATACGCCCACGAGTCGTAGTAGGAGCTAAACATATCAAATAATAACCACAAATGCAAACGAAACTAATCTAAGGGAATAACTTTAGAATTTGTATTCATTTAGCATTAAAGCTAAAAGAATTCCGACAGCAAGGTGAAAATAAAAAAAATAAATAAATCGCCTCAAAATGAAGCAATACCCAGAACAGTATTGATAAAAGACATACACATGTGTGTATACTGTCTGAGACCTGAAGGGGCCGGGCCGGATATAACTATAGGCAACACAAGTTATAGCTTATAGGGCACCATAAATGAAGAAAGTAGAAACAGGATTAATAAAGCAATCGGACCCCACGATTTCATGATAAATACTGTCAAAAAAAAAAACGCAAATTAAAACACTATGACCGCATCACAAGGTTTCCTTCAGGGAACAGTACCAGGAACAAGAAGAAGAAGCAGACAGAGAAAGCGATGGGAAGACAACATAAATGAATGGACAGGCCTGTCAGTGAAAGAGATTCTATTCAAGGTAAAAGACAAAGAGGAATGGAGAAAGGATGGTCAACAGATCTTGTGTAGTGCCCCAACGGTTCAACAGACTATGGGATAACAGAAGCAGATGAAAATGGATTAATACGGAAATCCCTTCAGTTCAAGGTGAAATTTGTAAAAATAGTAGAATGGCGGATTAGCGACGTTAAGAGTGTTATTCTACTAACGATAATGTCGTGGGTACGATCCCCATACTTTTCCGATCCTCATACTTTACCGATCCCCATACTTTTCCGATCCCCATACTTTTCCGATCCCCATACTTTTCCGATCCCCATACTTTTCCGATCCTCATACTTTACCGATCCCCATACTTTACCGATCCTCATACTTTACCGATCCCCATACTTTACCGATCCCCATACTTTTCCGATCCCCATACTTTTCATTTCTTTTTTTTTCAATGGCTAATAAAATATAAATGTTGAGTTTACTTTATTACTTAAGCATAAACGAGGAATTGAATTTGTATAACAAAGCTTAGGCCTATATCAACTCAAACCGTCTGTCTGTCTGGGTAATTTTTTTTTACACGTTATTTCTCCCACTTCACATTCTCGATCACGTTAAACTTTACACTATTAGTTTTTTTTTTCCTTTCAAAACACGAATCAATTAAACGTTAAACAATTAATTTTATTAAAAAGTGATAAATAATTAATTGTGTTCAATATAGAAAATAGTAAATTAATCTTACAATATTAAGGCTGTAAATGTGCGATTTTTCCCCTGTGTTGTTCTTTTTTGTTTAAATATTTTTACATTTCGCTTGATTTAAATAAATTATATTACCTTACTTTAGCTCTATAGTGAGCGCGTCTAGTGTTAAAGTTAATTTTTGAGTAGTGAAAAATGTCATATGTGACTCAAAGCTAATACCGCCCCCCAACCCCCTTCAACTGTATTTTATAAACAAGTAAAAAAAAAAGTGAACAATAACAAAAAGTAAATATTGACTTATTATATATGTATCAGTGGTGACAGCTTACATTCCCAGTGGAAACACTATCTGCATACGACATCTGACGTCAGATACACGTGACACGCGTCAGTCATGTGACACAGCGACAATGGCGGCACGTATCGAATATCATGGTGGCGGATATTTGACAGCAGTGTTATCAGTGATTAGGGTCACATAGTTTATCACACGGCTGACTCTTCATACCAATGCTAATTTTTTTATGCGACTACATATATAAGCTCCAGGATTGAAGGGAAAATTGCTACCCAAATCAACTACTCATAAGATCTTATGGAGCTCTTATGATATTGTACCAAATCTAATGCAAGTAGGTCGCAGAGGGAAATAATGCATTCCTCATTAATCTTCGGACACAAAGACAAGCCTTATTATTATTATTATTATTATTAATATTAATAATACAAGCACTCAACGACAGGAAGTAACAATAGACGATGTATTTATTTACTGTTATAAAATACACAGTGAGACATGGACTTCAGCTATCAAGTCACAGGGAGTCTTGTCTTAAATCTCCAACAGTCCATTTCTACCTAAACATTAGTACAGACCACCGACTCACTTCCCAGTGTCAGCCCAGGTCCTCAATACAGTTTCCCTGGTACCACGAAGGACAGGTCCTAGTCCCAGACAGCTCAGACTCCCATAACCTGCAGATCACTTCCGGCGGATCTAAAACAGTCCTTCCTCTGGAATCAATATGTCGTCTATTCCTCGAGTTGAACGGTGTGCTGGTGCGTACCATCTGTGACGGCGCGGGAGCAGGGCTATACCATTTTAACCAAAAAAACATATGCAACACAAATAAATATATCAATATGTACAGTGTATACGGCCATCTTCAGCCGCGAAGAGACTATGCATCATCTCATAGTATGAGATGAATGCCTGGGCATAAGCGATGAAGTGTATTCGGGGCGACTTCGCCCACACAACAGTCCTCTCCCCTTTACTCTGATGTGTCCAGAGGAACGGCAAGTGCCCATACATTTTGGGATCAGCGCCATTGAAGCCTCTGCCATTGTGTAGCACTGAGTGCTGCAAGCTGTTCACGTCTCGACGGATTCTGATTTTTCATCAGGGTTGAACCCGAAGCCTAAATCAGTAAACTTCGGGCAGGAGGGGTGTCATTGTTTATTTGTAATATATAGAGCCAGACTGCCGATAGACAACAAAACCGTTATAGGCGTAATGTATCTTAATAAAACTTATAATAACTTGAATAAATTTCTCAACGACCTAAAAATACTTTATTTATAATGTAAACAAAATTAAGTTGAAATGAGATAAAATAACCGTAGTAGACTTTTGTAATATTATTCTTTAACAAAATCTAACTCACTACATTAACACAACCTTTCAGTCTTACGTTTTAGAGTTGTCTCCTCTAACTAAGACTAAGTGACGACACTGCCACCTCTGTTGCATCATTCAGAACCTCTTTCCCACCGTCTCCATATAAAACATATTAAGTCACATTGTCTTCCTAGTACAGACTTCGTACATGTTATGTCTCCCACTTTCCAGTCTCGGATTAAGTTGAAACTTTGTACAGCTATGCATTGGCCCTAACAAAACAGGAATCAATCGAGAAATGTACCAATTTTTTATGAAATAGTCAAAGTTGTTTTTATATGGAATATACAGTAAAAAACGCGATAAGGCTTAAGACAGAAAAGCCTTGTGTAGAGAATATGACAATAAGAATCGCAAGATAGCTTGCGTAAAAGAATTTTTTATATATTGTGGTCGAATGGTTAAACGCTTGGCTTCCGAACCGGAGGTCCTGGGTCCCGATGAAGAGATTTTTAGGGCGCCCCTGAGTCCACCCAACTCCAATAGGTACCTGACTTTAGTTGGGGAAAGTAAAGGCGGTTGGTCGTTGTGCTGGCCACATAACACCCTGCACGTTAACCGTTGGCCAAAGAAACAGATGCCCTTAACATCATCTGCCCTATACATTGCAAGGTTGAAAGGGGAAACTTTACTATATATATATATATATATATATATATATATATATATCTAGTGCTTTTTAAAAAAAAAACAAATAGGTGCCGGTACTCGGTGATTAGGTGCCTGTACCCCTTGATTGATTGCCTAAGTTTTAATTATTAATAAGTTAATAATATACGTTAATATACAAGAAAGTAATAATTATAATTTTCCTCACATACAAAAAGGTACCGGTATATATGACTATATGCTGATGCAAAGATTATATCAAAGACTATGCATATCAATTATAATGAAGACTTTGTATATGGTGAAAAAATACACACTGTCTTTCACGAATAATTTCCTATCTACAAAAAATTTAATGACTTGACATAAGTCAATGGCATTTTAATTCAATGGAATTCAAACACTGAAATAGCCAAAGTAACAGATTTAAAAAAAAAACAATAAAAAAAAAACGCTTGTATTAAAAGTATCAAAAAGTAGAAATTTTGGCAATTATTCTTAGTCGATGACAGTACATGAATCAAAGATTAACCAATTAGTTAATAAATTAGGGAATTAATTAATTGTTCTTCTTATAGAAAAGGGGTTTAAACATTGCAATATTGAGAAGTGGAAGTGATTTTGCGGTTCTTACCTATAAATAAGCTTTCCCACCACTTTTTTTTTTCTTAAATAATTTATGGCTTTTATATAGCGCTACTTTCATGCTTATAGCATGCTCAGAGCGCTTTGGTCCAATCCCATTTGTGGACCAGCGGGGGAGGGGGTATCTAGAAGAAGGTTTTCCGTACTGCCTTTAGGCGCTCAGTAAACACAACTCTGCCCGAGTAGGGTGTCGAACCTCGAGCCCCCTTCATAGGTAGCCAAGCCAAGTTCAAGCGTACTTAGCCTCTCCACCACGCTTATTTTGCTTGCCATATATTGAACAAGTTGACAAGAATGTCTCTCAAGAATAGATCTCTACAGTACATGAAAAAATGATCTAAGAGGTGAACGATAGTGGTTCCACAACTGAAGCAGGCGTCAACGAAAATATATTTTGCCCTTTGACCTCTGTTTCGTTTTTTTATTTTTTCATGTTTTAAGGCTACATTATGTTTGTTAATGGCGCTATAAACGTTCAAAATATATCCTCAAACAAAATAGTGATCCTAATAAAGGAGTTTCAGACCTTTAACAAAACCTTAGCGAAATAGCCCAAACAGATTAGGAAAGTCCTATTTCATCATAGTTCTCTTCTAGCCAGCTTTATTGCTGCTGAGTTGTGAGCTCTTTTGCAGACTGTGCCAAGGAAAAAAAATTGTTAGGCATAGTCATTTCTTTGTACATGTATCTGCCTGTGTTTCCTGATGCCCATTGGTTGAGCCACTCCTCTTCGTGATTGTTGACTAACATTGACCTTAGGGTGAGGTAGTTAACAGGTCTATCCGGTTGTTCCATAGATGAACCTCCCTTTGATAGCTTATCAAAAAAAAAAAGAAAAAAAAGAAAGTAAAGTCCTTTTAAAGAACTTAATAATTCCTCTGAGCTTTGCTATCTTCGCCCCCCTTCCCCTTTCCGCACTTAAAAAAAAGATGTTCTCTCAACCACTCGAGTTCCAATGCCTTAAAAAAAAAAACGGGAACATTCCATTAGACATGAAGTGGATCCCGAATTCGTTGAACCCCATTGATCTTCATCTCAAATTCAACTCGTTTGGTCCTAACAGACCCGGTGACTATTAATTGAAACAAGGTGGGTCTTAGGCATAGGCAAACTAGGCAGCGTAGGGTCTCCGATTTCTAGCGACCTCGCATAAGACTCAATGAAATTTTTTTTTTTTGAGTTTAGAGAAAAAAAAAGCTAAACATTGATTAAATCTCAACATTGCAGAACACGATGTCTACTAGACTCCACTCTAAGTCTATACTGTGATTCAAGGTTTATTCACCAATTTTAGATCTGATTGTTAGACTACTTATGTTAGATGACCATTGTTTTTTTCCTTTTGATATAATATCGAGACGTTATTTGTAGTCTGATGATCATGAATCGTCCTTGAAGTACATTTGTGCCATCAGCGATATATGAATTTAATCTATTAGTTGATTTAGATTTAGATACAGGAATGTTTGTAACTCATTGCGTACTTTTCGGCCTTCATTTTTTTGTTCTTCTATTTCATTTGGGGCCACCCTATACACTTCACCTAGGGCCTCCAATTGCCTGAGGCAGGCCCTGATGGAAATCCCAATAAGTGGGAAATTGATCCCGAAAGTCAGGTGATCCCCATTTTCTTCTAATTGTTTGGACGCAGACACCAACATCAGAGGTGAAAAAAAAAGCAACTACAACAACAACTTAGCAACCAAAAAAAGCGCTTCATTTACCCGAAAGTTGGAGCACGCATCCCAAACCTCAAGTGATCCCTATTCATTCGTGACGATAGAACATAGACCACGTGATCGGGGCTGAAATAACAATTTCTGACCTTGCAAGACAAAAGGCAATTAGAAGGAAAACTAAACATAATCAGGCCTGGATATTGAACAGAACCGCTTGTTGGTGACGGACTCAAGTTGTTCGTCCCAGGGCCTTGTGGTTTCTGTAATTTTCTTAAAGCAACCATTAGATGGGAAAGGGAGAGGGGGGGCACGTGAAGTGCTTTCCCCGACAGCGCCCCCCGGCACATTGTCGTAAACTGTTTCTGTTTTACCCCCTGATCCGCCCAGCAACTTTTTTGTTACGGCACTTGTTTCATTGTCGTGCCAGAAAGTCTGGCACTTCTGAGAGGCCGAGTGAAAGATTTATAAACTCTTTTGCCGGACAAGCCGTTCCGAGATCCGCCCCCGGGACACGGCAATTGAGCCGAGGGAGTTAATTTGTTTACCAGATCGCCTTATGGAGAAGGCACTTTTTTTTTCTGTATGCGTGTATGCGGGTGCGAGTGGGCGCCCCCCCCCCCTCTAGTTTCAGCACCACATCGCCGGAAGTCCAAATGTACGGACTGCCATGTCGGTACCGAGAAAAATGGCCGCTGTTTATAAATGGACACACGTGTCAGAAGCAGCCTGAGGTATAAAAAAAATAATAAGGATGTTGTTTTGGGGAAAAAAAAGGGAGGGCGGTGCTGACCGTCAGTTTCATGTAGCAATATGTATTTCATTGCTACATACAAACAAAGCTAATTCTTATAGAGTATTCCATAGGTTCAATCAAATAATTAGGACTAGAGATTCACTCTATGTTATACTTAGATCTAGATATGATTCTTATAAGAGTTTATAACTACAAACCTGTGTTTTATGCTTAAGGTTATAGACTATGGGGTATACCATGAATACAAACTATATTTTGCTTAGAGGATAAACGATTTATACACCGCCGCGCTTTTCCACGTAGTGACCGGTGAATAGGCCTACTTGTTCTCCCCCCCCCCCCTTTGCTTTTTTCGTGGGGTGACAATCCACAGAAATAAGAGAGTGATCTTTTGTTAACTTCTTCTTCTTGTCCAAACTCTTGAGCGACGAAGAGAATTATATATATATATATATATATATATATATATATATATATATATATATATATATATATATTTATATATATATATATAGATAGATAGATAGATAGATAGATAATAATATATGGTTCTATATAAGTGAATGTACTCATTCTATATTCAACGTACATATCATGCTGGGTTGAATAATATCAATAATATTACAGTAGTTGTTACTTTTGTTTAATAATGTCTGTGTCAGTGTAATGATCATTATAACAATAATACTTATTAGAAATATGTTATCAACGCCCTCCTAGAATGATGATCTAGTCTACGGTTTTAGCAAGCAACTTTCCTCATATAAATCATCAAGATGCTGTGTTTTATTTTTTTGGGGTTTTGGTTGGAGGGGGAGGGGGAAGAGGTAAAAATTAAAGATGTGTTTTTTTTCCATTAAAAAAATTATTTTAATTACAAACATCTTTTTTTTTAAACGTGCGCTACTAGTAAATGATTTCATATACTTGATTACTGTTATATATATATTATATTACCAATTACAACCTAATATTACTAATCACTGCTTCATATTACTGATTACTTTCTTCGTATTACTAATTGATGTTTCGTTTTACTGGCTTAAAAAAAAATCAAACCGGAACTTTATGTATACTTTGACCTGTGACCTCTGAGTTTAAACCGAGAATCCCTTCTAATTAAAACCGTGTTCCTAAGAGCGATACCTTTCCTCTGAAAGTTTTTTTTTGTTGTACATGTCTCTGTCGTTTGTCTTGCATTATAAACAACTCCCTCCCCCCCCCCCCCCAAACCCCAGCCCTCCCCCCCCCCCCGACTCTGTCTCTGTCTTTTGAAAATCCTTAAAATAGAACAGTGAAAACACTCGCCACTTGTGATTCCAAACCTCGAGTCAGGGGTGACACCTGGTATATTGGCATGACTCTGGCGTCAGACAACAAAGCCCCCGCGCGACACCGATGCTCTAGAGGAGTTAAAACATCCCCCAGCCCCCCCGCTCCCCACGCCAACAACGGAACCTCATCTTTTAGTGGGTTTTTAGTTGTTTTTTTTTGTTTTGTTTTTTTAATAGTTTTCTTTTTTTTTTTTGCAATCTACGCAACATTTGCAGTAGAGTCGGGGGATGGAGGCATTGATTGGTGAGCTTAAAGTCGGAGAAGGGGGTTAAAGGGGGGTCGCGGGAGAATGAAGGAGGGGGGGGGCGTTAAAGTGAAAGTAAACAAACATGAAGGGGGGGTGAGCACATCAAGGCTGAAATCCATGACTCGATAGCTGGGGAGCTTGAGTTGGTACATTACAGAAACAGGTTGGATGAAGAGGTTTCGCTTGCTTCTTGTTTACGTCGGTATCAACAACAGCAACTCTAGGGGTGCCTCCTCCCTATCCCCTCAACTTTTATTTTCCTCTCCCCGATCCTCCCCAAGGTTCTGTGTATCTTCCATTGCTATTCTTGTCGCCCTGCTGGGTAAATCTTACATTTACACCACAGTAGTGAGTCGATACTGACCCTGATCACTCCTAGGAAGATTTCTCGCTGCCTACTAGAACTAGAGGGAGTTGCCCCTGCAGATCTGCCACATCATCAGAAAATGTCTCAATTTTGTTCATGGCATCGCCAAAGAATTTACATTTAAAAAAAACTATAAGAATAATAATAATAATAATAATAATAATACACCTATCGATATCGCCGTACCACTGTCTCATAATTTAAGAAAAACTGAGATAGAAAAACAAAGAAAATATGGGAACCTAGGCTTGGAGATTAAGCGTCTATAGAAATTGTCCAGAATAACAAAATACCCCATTGTTATATCAACCGAGGGGATAATAACAACTGACCTCATAGACACCTTCAAGGCCCTTAACATTCCTAGGAACATCCTCGTTGCCTGTCTGAGGGCGGTACTGCTGCAGACCTGCCACATCACCAGAAAATTCCTCAGTGGAAACTGTTAAAGGGACTACGATGAATTTTGTTTCTCTCTAGCGAAACTCGACCCTGGACGTAAGATGTAACATCCCAATCCAGTTCCTGATCTTTGAAGAATTAGTTTAAATTGTAAAATAATGCCGTATCTGAGTTTGTAAAAAAAAAAGTCAAAGAAACTTAAAATAAATTATAAAAAGTATTTAAAACTTATGATATTTTATTCTAATCTATAAACTAAATGGGTATTTTTTTTTACTCAGCCTACTTAACTATGTGCAACGCGTACCCCTTCAAACTCTTCACGTACCCCTGGGGTACGCTTACCCCACTTTGGGGAACACTGCTTCAAGCAATCAAACTCACACTGTTTGTACTAAGAATCTAAATACAACGAGTAACATTTTTATTCATTTACTATCATAATTATAATGTATAAAGTTGTTGAGCGACCTGAGCTTTGAGCAACACAAAAAAGGGTAGAACATGTATTAAGTTGTTGACTATTCTTGACCATTCTTGCTAGCTAGCGATCAGAAACAAAAAAGGTTGGATTTGGATCTAACCACTTGGGCGTGGAGGGGGGGAGGGGGTAAGGAGGAATGGGGACATGTATTTATAGATAAGAAATGATTGATAAATCGGGATCAAATTACTAGAAATATTAGTAGGCCTAATGAGTAAAACTTCTGGGATTATATATGTAAATATTTACCATACAAGCGAGGCTAGCAAACTTTAAAACAGGCAAAATATAAACAAGCAAAATATAGAAAAAATCCTTTAAAAAAACAAACAAAGCTTATCAAAGGGAAAGAATGACGCACTTACAACAATATCTCTCAATAACGTAGAAGTTATTTCCTTTATTCGATATCTAACAAAATTAATAATTACCAATAATTCATTGACTATTTGGTTTGTTCTTTTATTGATTCCCGTTTTGTTTGGCACGATCAATAATTGTATATATTGTCAACTCGATCGTGAAATAACGTGTACAAACTTTTTACCAGACAGAAAGACAGACAGACAGTGTGTTGATATAAGCTTTGTAAAAATACTTTTTAAACAATTAATATTTATTGAGTGAATGGAGAACACAGTTAAATCACTGCCATATCTCTCAATATTTTAAGTTTTATCTCCCCTATTACTATATAAACTAAAATTAATTACCACTAATTGATTAACTAATTATTTTTTTTTATTCATACATGTGTTGTCATCGGCAATTAGGAATTGTGCAAAGTTTCAGCTTGGTCCGAGAATGGAAATTGGGAGAGAAAAAAATAAAGAATCTACCCAGACAGACAAACAGACAGACGGACAGACTTGTTGAGTTAATATAAGCTTTGTTTTTTAAAAAATGTATTGTAATTGCTTTTGTGGAGCGCGTCTTCCATGCTTCTTACATGCTTTGGTCAAGTTATAATGAATGTAAAAAAAAAAATCGTAGTCAACATCTGGATTTTAGCTCAGTCGCCCTTTCACTTAACTCTTTCTCTCCGTAATTATTTTCCACGTTCCGATAGAATTATTCATTTGGCTCGTTTGTGTTTCACTACCCTGTTATGATTAAACTTCAATAACTTTTTTTTTTATATGCATCAGAAAATGCTATAGAAGGTATATAATTATAGAAAAATGGTTTATAAATGGTTTATAAAACCAAAAATCAATTTACTTTAATGGGGTCTAATCAATGTTGATATCGTCAGTTAGGAGTGAAAGAGTTAAATAGCCAAGCGGTTTAATGCCACCCAGCCACAAGATGGATAACTATTTAGGACATAAGTCCCACTGTCATACTAAGTCATCAAATTAGTCTACCTGTCCTATATATGTAATGACACTTGCTAGGTAGATCTTGTATAGTCTACAAAGGCTCATGGGCTCCGAAATTAGGGTTTTATCCTTTAGGCTTTATACATATATAGGTTGAAATGAAATGAGAGATACAACTAAATAAATAAAAATCAAATGACATAGAACTATAATATAGTAACAGAAAATATTTTATATACTGAATATGGATTTCTTCGCTTTTGCATAGCACACCGAACGTTATAAAATGCTTTCGAAATAGACAATGAGTAAGAATTATGAGCAAATCGGTTCATGTTGTGTTTACCGGAACGTAACCCGTGTATCTTCAGTCATCTATGACTTGGGGAGAAGTTTCTGAACTTGAAACCCAAACACACGTGACTTAGAAACACTGTGTAGGTCTAAGAACGCACATGAACGCTGGACCCCCGCATCTAATGATATTTTCCCAGCTGACTTGCTTCGTCAGTTTCCGTCTCCATCTCTCCCCCCCCCCCCCCCCCCCGTTTCCTTTACCCACAGTTCCTAGCTCATGACGGAAGTGTAAAACCACTGGAGAAAGCTGCATACAAAATGGAGAAATGGGGAGGGGCGTAAGATGAGATTGGGGTGCAATATTTACCCGAGACATTTTTATTTTAATTAGAGCAAGATCTACAACCCCCCCCCCCCAAACCCCGCTTGAGTGGTAGTGTTGCTCACTCTTACCGTTGTACTCCCCCACATCCACTTTGCCCCTTTATCTTGCCTCCCCCTATGCACACCTGGACCACAGCTGCCGGCTGTGTAAGACATGTATTAAAGATTAGCTGCAATGTTATGCTTAGAGAATAAACGGCCATTTTTTTTTAATTCCCCTTTTTTTTTCTTAAACTTGTTCATCTATCTTTTATTATGTACTCTTTTCGTTTAAAGCAGTTGTTCCCAAACTTTTTTTGTCTCATAGACCCCATGGAAGTCTTCGTAGACCCCTGGGGGTCTATATAGACCACTTTGGGAATCACTGGTTTAAAGTAATAATTTGCAGTCGTATCGCCGCACCCCCCCCCCTTTTTTTTGCGGTCACCCCCTTCGTGTTCATGCTTGTTATAGTGGTGTTATATGTTTATATAAGCTTGTTTTAGCCCAACAATAGGATAATAAACTGTTTTTTTTTGTTTTTTTTTTGTTGTTGTTGTTGTTTTGTTGTTGTTGTTTTGTTTCGTTAAAGGGCGGAAAGCGATACACATTGTGTAAGTATGTAACTCTTCTTGCAAGAAGTTATGCAACGTCTCATTTTAAAGTAGGTCATATGGGGCGTGGCTTAACAGTATTATAACAGCTCTTTTCCTGAGCCGCGAAATCTCTAATGGTAGTTTAGAGTAATTAAAGATTGAATAGTTCAAAGGTAGACAATATTCAGACAATTTTTTTATTTAACCCTTAGAACGCGTATGGTAGTTTAGCCTCTAAACATCAGAATTGTAATTCCATTTTGTTTGCAATCACTGAAAAACAGCTCACCACTTTAAGGGTTAAGGAATACCCTTTTCCAAAAGTCTATATCTAGACTATCTCTCTTTTTTCTTTCTTTCTCTTTCTTTCTGTCTCTTTCTCTCTTTTTTCTACCATATTAACTCTAAAAAGTGAAATTTAAGTTTCTCTTTCAGACCTTGCGATCTATGGGGCATCTGTTTTTTGTGGCCCACGGTTAACGAAGGTGTCATGTGACCAGCCTTTACTTTTCCTCAACTAATGTCAGGTAACCATTAGACTCAAAGGCGCCCAAAGATCCAAAATTTAAAAAATCCCAGTCTTCGCTAGGATTCGAACCCAGGACCCCCGGTTAGGACGCAAAGCGCTCTACCTCGCCCCAAATGATTTTTGAAAATTTTAAAAATCCCAGTCTTCGCCAGGATTCGAACCCAGGACCCCCGGTTAGGAAGCCAAGCGCTCTACCTCGCCCCAAATGAACTTTGAAGAGTGAAAGTTTCCTTTCTACATTTGTGAAGTGAGGTTATCCTTTCGAGGCTTGAAGAGCGAGGTTTTTTTTCGAGTCCGGAAGAATGAGGGTTTCACGTCCCAGGTGTTCCTTTCTACGCTTGTAGAGAGACTGGTTTACGTCGAGGTTTGAAGAAGGAGGTGTTACCACGTTGCCAGGAGTCCTTTGATGGAGATGGCATTAAGCTGTACAAATGCCGGTACCTGTGATGGTTTCATCCAGTTGCCGAAATTCTGACCGATTGCAGATTATTATCGACATCTTTGGGAACTTCGCTTTCATAGGGCCCTTGGATCTTTCCTGCTTACTAGGAGGTGGGGGGGGGGGTCAAACCAAGCTGAGGGATAGAAGGCTAGGGGATAGGCCTGTAAGGTTCACGGGTGTACAGGGGAAGAATATTTATGGAGTCTGTGACTTAAAAATCTTTTTTTTTTTTGGCTTTCCTGCCCCGTTTAAATCCCATATAGAATATAGAAACATTGACATTTCCATAATATTTTTTATATATCTGTCATCTTCTGTACCGCGCTTTCTCTCTCTCTCTCTCTGTCACTCTCTGTCTCTCTTTTTTTCTTTCTTTCTCTTTCTATCTGTCTCTTTCTCTCTTGTTGTCTCTCTTTTTGTCTCTTTTTTTCTCTTTCTTACACTCGTTCTCTCATTTATTCCCTCTCTCTCTTTCTCTCTCTTTTTCTATTTCTTTTTTTCTCTATTTCTATCGCTCTTCTTTTTCTTTTTCTCTCTTTCACATTCTCTTTCTTTCTGTCTTTTTCTCTCTCTTTCTCTTATTATTTCTATCTTTCTTTTTTTTTGCTCTCTCTCTTTCTCTGTATTTATTTTCTCTCCCTCTTTCTCCATCTCTCTTTTTCTCTCTCTCTTTCTCTCTCACCTTCTTTTGCTCTCTCTTTCTCTTTTTTTTCTCTCTCTCTTATTCTTCAATTCACTTCATTTCTACATCTCGTTTCCCCAAGGCTGCATCGAGACCGCAATTTAATCCACGTTTAACCCTCACCCCCTGACCTTTTCTCCAAATTGTATTTCTTGAACAATCGCAAACCGTTTTTATTTACCTGTTAAAGACTTTAAGGAGAAAAAGAAAGAGAAAGTTTATTAAAAGGGTTTAGTGAGACTAGTTTGGCCACCCAGTTCTAGACCCCAAAAATCTTTGAACTCCCGCCTTGTTATAGCAGCCCCTAAGCCGTGTAACATAGATAGCAGACGATTGCAAAATTGAACACCCAGATCTGTTTGCACTAGCCCGCCAAGTTCCTCTTTCATCCAGACCACCCGACGAAACTAAAGCGCCACACAACAAAACACAATTATTTACAAGAAAAGCAACATTTCGCGTTCTCTCTGAGAAATTAACTCAGCAATTAGTCAATGTATGCATTTCCGGGCACCGCGGGGAACACTGGGAATCATCTCGAAAAATCTTTTCAGAGTTAACTCCCTTTTTACTTTTTTTTTTTTTATAGATTTTTTTTCTTTCGTCTTTCCTTTCAACGACAATTAGTTGTCTCCCCTTTAGAGTGTTGGTTAATATTCCCGCCTGTATCTCGCTAATCAAAAACTTGGGCAAGGGAGACGAATTCACTTATTCCCCCCACCATTCTTTTTTTTTCCCCTCGGCTTCATCTTTGACCATGATATTGGCCCAATCAAATTTCGCGCAGAACCGGAAATGGAATATGAGAACGCACAGAAGACGTCTGGAAGAAGTCCCCTTGCGAGACGCGCAGGAATATTTGCACGTGCTGAGAGGTGGGTCTTTGTTGATTGCATGTGTGAGCAGTTCCTTATGCAAATACAAGCACACACGAAAATATGGGGCCTGTGGGAGGGGGAAAGGGGGGGGGGAAGAGAAGTAAATGTTCCCAGTCATACTTTCTGTCTGTGTGTGCGTGTGTGTTTGCGAAGTGGAGTTGTTGAACCTGACTTATGAGTTATTGGCCGTGATTGACCTGTCGATACAGGCAAACATCTCCCCCTATCCCCTTAACACAAACGAACATAATACTTTGTTTCAATAGTGGTGAGTACACACAACGACAAACAAGCAATGAATCATTTAATGGAGAGCGTTAGGATGGGGGTGTGGGGCAGGGCGCACGGATACAAACAAAAAATCAACCGAAGTCGACTGGGAGTTTTTTTTTTTTATTTTTATTGTCAAGTTGATTTCCTTATCCCCTCCCCCCTTCTCTTTTCGAATCCCTCCCTGTTCATCCATTCACGTCCCATGCTGGCTCCTACACTAATGATTGTACTCACTCTTGCCCGCGGTCCACCTTGTTACCTAGCGCTGAACGTGAGCGAGACAAGAAGAATGAAATTAAAGATATTTAGTGACTGACGTGAGAACGACGTGGGGAGAAAAAAAAAGGGGGGGGGGGGGAGGGGGGTGCCAGAGAGAAGTTTCTTAATTCCTTTTATCAAGATCTCGTCTCACACACACACACACAATCTAGAAGCCAGTATCATTTTAAATAGAGAGTTGATTTGTCATTCATATTGCAGTGGTCTAGCTTAGCTTAGAGATGATATTTGTACTGTTATATTCCAATCAAAGACTTACACATGCGAGTCCGCACAACTGATCGACTTTTGAGACGCTCTCTAAAGTACTGAATAACGCTTTAGTAAAACTTTAAAACGTTTTTTTTTACAGGGGAAAATGGTAGTCTAGTCTTCTACTCTGTTGTCACTCCATCTAGCGTCTCTAAACATGACGTATTTCCTGTATAACTGTATCTGCTGCAATTTAAATTCTGCAACGTCATCAGTCTGTTTGACTACGTCACTACTTTTACCGTCGCTAAAAACAATGCACAATATATTCATTTACAAAACTAGCATTATCTCTAAACTAAACTAGGTCACTACACATAACAGTATATAAATATTGTGCATTGTATTTAGCGACAGTAAAAAAAACAGTAGCGACGTAGCCAGACAAACTGATGACGTTGCAGAATATGAGTTTACACGGCATCATATACACGGCACAGCCACTAACCAATCGCTAACATCTTTCCACATACACCATAGAAAGACACACACAAACTCCACAACATGAAGTCAAGAGCATTAAACAGACACGACAGAATTGAAGTTCTGGACGATATTGATGAATACAGGATAGCTCGTTCGAAAAAAACATCGTGTGCTCGAAACCCAGCACACTCAAACTTAACATTAATCCTGAAATCCAAGAAAAGATCACACATTTCTTAAAAAGAAAGAAAGAAACGAAACATAGAAATACATTGTCTAAGTGTAGTTAGCAAGTTGGACAGCATTATTAACGATAATTCTTTAATTGTTATTGACCCTGATTCTTTTTTTAAAAAGGATTAGGTCAAAGTGTAACGGTCATGTCAAGGTCATAAACTCTTGAGATTAAAATTAAGTAGATTGTGAACACAAAGGTATCATATACGTGTTGTAAGCTTGTTGGACAGAATGAGAAGATTACTCTTAAACTGTTATTGATCCTGAAGCTTTTTGATAATTATAAGGTCAAAGTGTAACGGCCGTGTCAAGGTCACGAACTCTTTAGATTAAAATAAAATAGATGGTAAATAGAAATAGATTGTCCAAGTGTAGTCAGTTTATTGGACAGCATGTGAAAATTATTCTTCAATTGTTCTTGACCCTGAAGCTGTTTCATAGGCATAAGGTCAAAGTGTAACGGTCATGTCAAGGTCATAAACTCTTAAGATTTAAATAAAACTGACGGTTAATCATTTAGTAGTCGACTATAAAACTGCTGTTAGCATTGTATGCTGGAATAATGAACTCTATTTCCCCCCCCCCCCCAAAAAAAAAAAACTAAATATAAATATTTGTAATATAGACAAAATAAACGTGATAAATAATATAAATGTACTAGACTTTAGTAATAATATTTTTAACAAAATCTAACTTACTACAATAACACAACCTTTTATTTAAGTTCCCCTTTCAGACCTTGCGATCTATGGGGCAGATGATGTTAAGGTCATCTGTTTCAATGACCAACTGTTAACGAGCAGGGTGCCATGTGGCCAGCACAACGACCAAACCGCCTCTACTTTCCCCAACCAAAGTCAGGTACCCATTAGAGCTGGGTGGACTCAGAGGCGCCCTAAAAAATCCCGAAATTCATAATCCCAGTCTTCAAAATGAGACAGATGATGTCATGTGGCCAGCACAACGACCAACCGCCTTTACTTTCCCTAACAAATGTCATTTGAGTTGTATGAAATCACTGGTCTCCTAAAGATCCTGATGTACAAAAACCAGCCTTCTCCCGAAATTCCAAAAGGACACATCCCCCCAAGCCCCTCGGTTTGGAAGCCAAACACTTAACCACTCAGCTACTTCCACATTCAACATAACAGAGTTAATATTTTGACCCATATCAGTTATACACAATTTGGTGTAAAGAGCCTTGATTTCCCCAGGGAGAGCCAGCGTAAAGGAAGGCTCTAGTTGCAGGTGACGTACTCACCAGAAGTAGAAAGAATGCTGAAAACGCTGCAATGTTTTGGTGGCTACAAACGCTCAAGGTAAGACCGCAGTTGTGTCTCAAGGTTTGGCCTCTCAAGCTGCAGGAGACGTAAAAACTACAGAAATTAAAGATCTTTTTTTTTTATTCAAATATGGAAAATAAACAGAATTTGTATTGTTTACTTATAACTAAGACTTTGAGGCCCACTCTCTGGCCAAAAAGAGAAATTTACAGTAAATTATAATTTGTCTATTTCGGACACGGAAATGATCCATGCCTCTAATTAGTTCTTCATCTAAAGTCCACATTTCTTTAAAATTTCTAGACGAAATTAGTGTCCGTTTGTTAAGTACCAACGATTATATGATGAGTGCAGGAAATTATGAAGAGCTAAAATAGATCTGGAGTACACTTTAAGAATTTTCAAGAAAATGAGTAATTTCAAATGTAAGTTATGGTACAAAATGCAAAAATGCTCAAACCAATTATATTTTTTATTATATTCACTGAAAAGAAGTATTGATAAACGGTTGATTTAGAAAGTAACAAATGCAAACGATTGAATTAGAATGTCTAATTTACATAGTTCTTAAGATGTAGTTCTAAATAAGAATGCAATGTTCCAAAATGTTTTCATCTGCAGCTGAAGTTAGTTGAAAACCATATGAAGAGCTGCCTGATCTGGACACCACTGCGCAATCATTTCAGATATTGGCCCAGTCGTCTCAACACTTCAACATAATGTGAACGAGAAAGAAGAAGATTCGCCTTTTACGAAATGCATGCTGGGTCGGCAGTGTAGTTGTTGTTGTTTTTTTTTAACTTTGTCGTTTCCAGGACTCCGATACCCGCACGGAGAAATGTCGCCACAAAGTGGAGATTTAGAGTGAAGAGTTTTCCTTCTCCTGGAAGGCAAGGGTGTAGCTAGGATTTTTCCATCATTTGGGTCCCGAGGGGCTTGACCTCTTTAGGGGCACCTGCATTTCGCGTAATGTTTAATATTTAATGTAAAAAAAAATTCATTTGGGGCCCCCCCTCAGGGGGATTTACAAATTCTCCCCCCTCCTCCCCCAACCCCATCTACGCCACTGCCTAATGGGTTGCATTATCAAGGCCTCATCAGCATGAAACAAACTGGGCCGCCTTTCATCCCTTCTGTCGTCTGTTTTAAAGAACATTTAGATCAGGCTGAGAGACGTTTAGCAACACACACAAGCAATGGGAGCAGGGCCGGATTTAGACATGGTTAAGCCCTAAGCTATTTGAGACTCGGTGCCCCTTCTAAAAATCAACATAAGGCAATTCTTTCTTGAAAATATCTTTGTAACAATATCCGGGGGAGGGGGGGGGCCGGGGGAAAAACAATATGGGGGCCTAAAAAATAGCTCATGTTACTTATAGGTAATTCTAGCACTGAATAGTAACATCTCTTCCCTTTTCAGGAATAGACAATTATTAGAAACGCTAGTGAAAAAGAAAACAGACAATCAAACATAACACATTAAGCAAGCCTCAAACAATCAATTAATTTTTAAAACAAATCTTACAAAGGAAATACATCTACTAAAACTGATAGTAGGTAAGGTGCTCCAGAAACTATAGAATGAAGTCCGATGGCGAAGTATTGTTGCGGACCCAATACTAAATATGTGCGATATGTAATAATAGGTAATTTAATATCTTAGTATAATCCTTTTAGTATGTTTTGTTTTAGTAGTTTTTGTTTAGCATAACTTTCATTAAGTATTATCATTATGCAGGGCCGGTCTTAGGCCACTGCAACCTATGCGGCCACACTGGGCCCCGCACTTTCATAGGCCCCACACGATGCCAATTCTAGGTGTAAATTATTAAATTAAACCATTTTAACTGGAATTCTCCTAAAATTATAAAATGTAAGAAAAAGTCATGACAATCTTAAAACAGACAAAATTAACATTTCGGGGTATCAATCAATATGGAAAACGGCAATCCTACCTGCGATTTAAAAAAAAAAACGGAATTGTCAGCTTCCATTTAATAAAATTGTAATAAAAAGCCGAATTTTAATCAAAACAAGAAGTTCAAATAGTTTATTTACTTTAGTAGTCACTGGCATACAAATATAGATCTAAATTTATCTCAACCTCTTAAAAAAAAACAAAAAAATGTAAAAAAAAAAAAGCGATATTTTGCTAGTCGATAGTAAATCTAAAAGGCAGATCTGAATGTTTATCTTCTTTTTGTTGGAAAACTATCTTCTGTAGATGGCTCGTAAAGTTAATTTGACAGTGATTTTGTACTTAGCAAAGTATAAATAAAATGCAAAGAAGAATTTATTTTCTAATACAAAATCTTAATTTTCACTTATTATCCTTATCACAACCCAAATTTGGCCCCGCGAAATCCGTTTCGCATAGGGCCCCGCAACCTGTAGGACCGACCCTGTCGTTATGGTATGGTCCAATCACTTTTGTGGACTATTTTGGAGATGGGGGAGAGGGGGTAGCTGGGAGATTTTCGTGCTGCCTTTACAAAAGCTAATTTAAAATGGAAAGCCGACACCTTTAGCCACAAAGCTATTCAAATACTTGTAAAAGTACAAAGTTTCATAGTCTATTGTTAGTTTAAAATTTTTAGCAAACGACCAAATTCTCTTCACAAGGCTTATCTCTCCTTAACTTTGTCATTCCCTATATAAAATCCAATCAATTAATTACGACTAATTGATTAACTAATTAGTGGATTCTTTTTAATTGATTCGTGTGCTGTCATCAACAAAGAAAGGAGTTGGGCGAAATATGGTGTATTGCAAAGAGATTAAACAGAGTGAGTTACTAAAAGCTTTATTAAAAAGAAAATACGCTTAATACCTGTCCTACTCTAAAATTTAAAAAATGGCCTATTTTTTTGTTGTTGTTGTTTTTTTATATCAGAAATTTAACATTTTCTGAGCCATATTGGCCGGCTACTTCTTGACACATTCTTCAAACGAACTGAAGCCGATTATTTCGTAAAGGGGCACGTAATTCGACTGCAAACTGGCGGCATTTTAAAAGAGTTATTTCCCTCGTGAGCGGGAACGTATGGTGGGCAATGTTGAATGTAATATCTCGCCCGAATCCGATATCCTTGAAGACCTGGGGCCTGTGGGTGAGTTTGTTTCTGTGATTCCCGTGTCCTGCGGATCGCGGGGCTCAAAGAATGCCAGGGGCCAGACTATTTTGTTTCACCACCAGGGACTTTTCTTTAGAAGAGAGAGAATTATATAACAAGGCCTTGACAACAATCTATGTAGCAAAGCATTCCAGGGGCGCCTAGTCGGAGGGGGGGGGGGGGGGTAAGATGGGGTGTCGTTTACCCCTCTCTTTTAAAATGTTTCTTAAAATGTAAGATCAACCAACGATATACATGATTTGTTTAGTGTTTTGTATGAGAGTTCTATCTCTCATTCTCTCTTTATCTCTCTCTCGTTGCGCTCTTCGTCTCTCTCATTCTCTCCTGTTCTACCTCTCTTTTTCTTTCTCATTCTCACTCTCTTTCTTTATCACCTTTCTATCTCTTTCTCCCTACATATTTTTCTCATTCTCTATCTCCCCCTCTCTCTCTCTCTTTCGTTCTATATCTTTTTTCTCTCTCTCTCTCTCTATTTTGCTCTATATCTTTTCTCTCTCTCTCTCTCTCTTTCTTTCTCTCTCTCTCTCTCTCTCTCTCTATTTCGCTGGCTCTTTCTTCCTCTCTTTAATACGCTCACACACCACAAGCATACAAATATACACATTATTTCTCCAACACTCAATCTCGAATCAAGCTGAAATTTTGCAGAATTATTTCTTTTAAAAGACAAAACAAGAATTTTAAAAAATTAACCAATTAGTAAATTAACTATTGGTAATTAATTATTTTGTTTGGTATATCGAACAAGGGAAAGAAATTGTACTTGACTGATGTGGTGGAATAAGTTGAATTAGTCCCCTTTATACTTTGTAGAGAGAAACGTTTAAAACTAACAATAGATAGCTTTAAAACCTTCTATTTTCATAAGCATTTCCCTTGCACAGTGGTTAGTTAAATGGCTTCAGGATTTCCCAAAGTAATTGTATTCAAAGTAGATTGACGCAAGCCAAATTTAATTTTAAGATAATTATGTTTTGAAAAATAAATTTTTAACGGTCAGACCA